>NC_139791.1:59622-236238 GCF_965231275.1 Zosterops lateralis
ACTGGGGGGGGGTCCTGTGGCTCTCAGGGGTCTGGGGAGTCCTGAGGGTCGGGGGGAGGGTCCCAGGATTGGGGGGTCCTGTGGCTCTCAGGGGTCTGGGGGTGCCCGAGGGTCCTGGGGGTCGGGGGGTTTCTGCCATCCGGGAGTCTGGGGGTCCAGGAGGTCTCAGGGTTGGGGGTCCCGGGGAGTCCGGGGTACCCCACCCCAGCCCCCCAAAGCCTCCCCTCCGCCCCCCCAGCCCCCCGGGGCGGGCGCCCGCAGCCCCCCGGCCGCCGCCATCATCATCGGCGCCGAGGACGAGGACTTTGAGAACGACATCGAGCCCGTGAGTGCGGGGCGGGGGGCTCTGGGGATCCCCCCGGGATTCCCCCCGCCCCAAATCCTGACCCCCAGCCCCCTGCCCAGACCCCCGAGGAGCAGAACAGCCAATTCCAGAGCCTGGAGCTGCTGCGGCAGCACCCGCTGTCCCTGATGGCCTTCCTGCAGCACGTGGTGCTCCAGTTCGACTCCTGCCCCGTGGTGAGATGGGGAGGGGGCTCGCAGACCCCCCGAGACCCCCAAAACCCGGGGGGTGGGAGGGAGGGGGGCTGCAGCCCTGGAGTAACCCTTGTTTCTGTTCCCCCTCCCCGCTGGCAGGGCTGGAGCTGAGGTAAAACAGGGGAGGGGGGGATTTGGGGAGGGGGGAGATTTGGGGAGGGGGATTTGGGGTTTTTTGGGGCGGGTCACCCCATTTTCCCCCTCCCCACCCCAGCTGTGCTACCTGCACGTGGACATGATGCGCAGGATGAACCCCAAGGAGGGCCGGAAGCAATTCCTGGAGTTCTGCCACTTGTTCCTGGACAAGACGGGGGTGAGAGACCCCCCAGACCCCTCCCCACCCCAGAACAGCCCCCCAGACCCTGACTGACCCCCCCCTCCTCTCTGCACAGCTCCTGCGGGTGCCCATCCCACACCACGTCCAGTTTGAGTTGGGTGAGTCAGACCCCTCCTCATTTTGGGGGGACCCCAACCCCGCTTTGCCACCGGAAACGCGGCCGGGAACTCCTGGAGCTTTGGGGGGGCTTTGGGGACTCCTGGAGCTTTGGGGGGGCTTTGGGGACCCCCAGAGCCCCTCCTGGGCAGGGAGTGCTAAATGGGGAGGGGTCTCCACCCCAGAACGGACCCGCCCGGAGCTGCTGTCGGAGGAGACCCAGCGGCGCTTCCTGCAGGACATCCAGAACTTCCAGGAGCCCGAGATTTCCCGGCAGCTGGAGGACTTCAGGTCAAATCTGGGGGGCTTGGGGGTCTTTTGGGGGCTCTGGGGATATTTTGGGGCTTGCTTGGGGGTCTTTTGGGGGCTCTGGGTGGG
Organism: Zosterops lateralis; assembly: GCF_965231275.1. Lineage (NCBI taxonomy): Eukaryota > Metazoa > Chordata > Aves > Passeriformes > Zosteropidae > Zosterops > Zosterops lateralis. The sequence goes on from NC_139791.1 coordinate 60,971, forward strand.
GTCTTTTGGGGACTCATTCGGGGGTATTTTGGGGGCTCTGGGAGGGTATTTGGGGGGCTCATTTAGGGGTATTTTGGGGACTGGGGGTGGGGTCTTTTGGGGGCTCTGGGGGGGTATTTTGGGGGCTCTCTCAGGGGGGGTATTTTAGGGTCTGGGAGGGGTATTTTGGGGACTCAGGGGGGTCTTTTGGGGGCTCGCTCTGGGGGGTTCTTTTGGGGCTCATTCGGGGGTATTTTGGGAGCTCTGGGGGGTATTTTGGGGGGCTCATTCGGGGGTATTTTGGGGGCTCATTCAGGGGGTATTTTGGGGGGCTCAGGGGGTATTTTGGGGGCTCATTCAGGGGGTATTTTGAGGGCTCTGGGGGGTATTTTGAGGGCTCATTCAGGGGGTATTTTGGGGGTTCTGGGGGGGATATTTTGGGGGCTCTGGGGATATTTTGGGGCTTGCTTGGGGGTCTTTTGGGGACTCATTTGGGGGTATTTGGGGGCTCCAGGGGGGGTGTTTTAGGGTCTGGGAGGGGTATTTTGGGGACTCAGGGTGGGGGGTATTTTGGGGGCTCTGGGTGGGAATTTTGGGGCCTCAAGGGGGTATTTTGGGGCTCGCCCGGGGGTCCCAGCACGGTGTCCCCCTGCCCAGGTCGAAGCGGCTGATGGGGATGACCCCGGGGGAGCAGGAGCTGTCGGAGCTGGAGCGCAGCCGGGCCCGGGACCCCTCGGAATGCGAATCCAAGGAAAAGCTGCTGGCGGAGCAGCTCCTGGCCCGGCTGGAGGAGATGCAGTGAGTGGGGAGGGGGCTCGGGACCCCCTGGGAGATGCAGTGAGTGGGGAGGGGGCTCCGGGACCCCCCGGGAGATGCAGTGAGTGGGGAGGGGGCTCCGGGACCCCCTGGGATAGTGCAGTGAGTGGGGAGGGGGCTCGGGACCCCCCAGGACAATGCAGTGAGTGGGGAGGGGGCTCCGGGAACCCCCCCGGGACGTGCAGTGAGTGGGGAGGGGGCTCCAGGACCCCCCGGGATGTGCAGTGAGTGGGGAGGGGGCTCCGGGACCCCCCGGGATCTGCCCCCAAAATCCCCGGGACCCTCCCTGAGTCGTGGCGCCGCTCCTAAATTAGGATTGTCCTGCCCCAAACCCAAATCTGGGTGGGGTTTGGGGGGATTTGGGGGGGTCTCAGGTGGGATTTGGGGGGATTTGGGGGATCTCAGGTGGGATTTGAGGGGTCTCGGGGGGGATTGGGGGGTCTGAGGTGGGATTTGGGGGTCTCAGGTGGGATTTGGGGGATTTGGGGGCTCTCAGGTGGGATTTGGGGGAAACTGGGGGGTCGCAGGTGGGATTTGGGGGGTCTCAGGTGGGATTTGAGGGGATTTGAGGGGATTTGGGGGGTCTCAGGTGGGGTTTGGGGGGATTTAGGGGTCTCAGGTGGGATTTGAGGGGTCTCAGGTGGGATTTGGGGGGTTTCAGGTGGGATTTGGGGGATTTGGGGGGTCTCAGGTGGGATTTGAGGGGATTTGGGGGGTCTCAGGTGGGATTTGGGGGGTCTCAGGTGGGATTTGGGGGGTCTCAGGTGGGATTTGGGGGGTCTCAGGTGGGATTTGGGGGATCTGGGGGATCTCAGATGGGTTTTAGGGGGTCTCAGGTGGGATTTGGGGTGATTTGGGGGGGTCTCAGGCGGGATTTGGGGCTGACCCTCCTCTCCCCCCGCAGCCTCACCATCTCTTCTGACGAGGAAAAAAGGTGAGGGGGGGGGTTCCGGGGGTCTCGGGTGGGTTTTGGGGGCCCCCAGACCCCCCAGAGCTGCTCCAAGCCCCCCTCCCCAGCTCGCTCATCTTCGGGGCCATCGTCGCCTACATGAAGTTCCTGGGGGTGAGGACCAAGGGGGGCGACGCCAAGAAATCCAGATCCAACTTCTTCCGGAAAAAGGTGAGACCCCCCCCAATTCCCCCAGACCCCTCCTGACTCCCCAGACCCCCCCCCAATTCCCCCAGACCCCTCCTGACTCCCCCAGACCCCTCCTGACTCCCCAGACCCCCCCCAATTCCCCCAGACCCCCCCCCAATTCCCCCAGACCCCTCCTGGCCCCTCCAATTCCCCCAAAACACCCCCAGACCCCTCCTGGCCACCCCCAGACCCCCCCCCAATTCCCCCAAAACACCCCCCAGACCCCTCTGACCCCCCCCCCCAGACCCCTCCTGACCCCCCCAGACTCCCCCAAGCCCCTCCAGACCCCTCTTGATCCTCACAATTCCCCCTAGACCCCTCCCAGACCCCCCCAGACCCCTCCTGGTGTCCCCAGTTCCCTCAGACCCCCACAGACCCCTCCTGAGACCCCCCAGACCCCCCCCAATTCCCCCTAGCCCCCTCCTGGCCCCCTCAGGGCCTCCAGACCCCCCCAAACCCCTCCTGATGCCCCCAGGCCCGTCCTGACCCCCCCTGCCCAATTCCCCCTGACCTCTCCTAACCCCCCCAGACCCCTCCTGCTCCCCCCAATTTCCCCAGACCCCTTCTGATGCCCCCAGACCCTCCTGACCCCCTCAGACCTCCCCAATTCACCCAGACCCGCCCCCCCCCCCCCCAGACACCTCCTGGCACCCCCTGAAGCCCCCCCTAGACCCCTCCTAACCCTCCCCAGACCCCCCCAGACACCCCTCCTGATGTCCCCAATTCCCCCAGACCCCTCCTGGCCCCCTCAGACCCCCCTCAATTCCCCCAGACCCCCCAATTCCCCCAGACCCCCCCTGAATCCCCCCCCAATTCCCCCTGACCTCTCCTGATCCCTCCAGACCCCCCCAGACCCTTCCTGGTGCCCCCAGACCCCTCCAGACCCCCCCCAGTTCCCCTAGACCCTCCATGCCTCCCCTAGACCCCTCCTGGTGCCCCCAGACCCACCCCCAATTCCCCCAGACCCCTCCTGGTGTCCCCAGACCCCTCCTGGTGCCCCCAGACCCCCCCCCAATTCCCTCAGACCCTTCCTGAGCCCCTCAGACCCCCCCCAAGGCCCCCCCAATTCCCCCAGACCCCTCCTGACCCTTCCTGAGACCCTCCCCAAGCCCCCCCCCAATTCCCCCCGGCCCCCCCTGACCCCCCCCAGACCCCTCCTGGTGCCCCCAATTCCCCCAGAGGCCCCCAGACCCCCCTTGACCTCCCCGATTCCCCCTGAGACCCCCCCCAGGACCCCCTGAGACCCCCCAGACTCCCCCAGGCCCCCCCAGACCCCCCAATTCCCCCCGCTCTCGGCAGATCTCGGGGAAGGAGCCGCAGGCCAAGGCCCGGAAGGGGTTCAGCCTCCCCGGGGCCGCCCTGTGGGGCCGCGACGCCCACGGTGAGTGGGGGGCTGCGGAGACCCCTCCCCACCTCCTTCTGCGGGACCCCCCGCTGTCCCCGTGTACCCCCCGCCCGCCCCCCCTCAGGAGCCCCCTCCCCACATTTTGTGTTGTAGGTGCCGAGTTCAGGCAGAGCAAAGGCCCCGAGGGCGAAGGTACCCCGGACCCCTCCCCAATTATACCCCCTTGGGACCCCCGCCCCAATTTATCCCTCCATGGGACCCCCGCCCCAATTTATCCCTCCATGGGACCCCCGCCCAAATTTATCCCTCCATGGGACCCCCGCCCCAATTATACCCTGTGGGACCCCTGCCCCAATTTATCCCCTCCTGGGACCCCCACCCCGATTATCCCCCCTGAGACCCCCGCCCCAATTATCTCCTGTGGGACCCCCGCCCCAATTTATCCCTCCTGGGACCCCTCCCCAATTTATCCTCCATGGGACCCCCACCCCATTTATCCCCCCTGTGGGACCCCCACCCCATTTATCCATCCTGGGCCTCCCCCCTGGGACCCCCACCCCATTAAACCCCCTCCCCAATATCCCCTCTAAACACAGAGACCCCCCAAAACTCCCCAGTTATATTTTATTTTGGGGAGGGGTCCCTCGCACCTCCCCAGAGATTCTATTTTGGGGTGGGGGTCTTTCCCTGACCCCCCCATTCCCCCCCTAGGCGAGAAGCCCCCCCACCCCGAGCGGAGGGGCCCGAGGGGGGCTGAACGAATTGAGGGGGGGTCTTCCCGCCCCCCCCGCGCTGGGGGGGCCATGGCCGGGACCCCCGACCCCCCCCCGGCCCCCGGGACCCCCCTGGGCGGGGACGGCGCCGAGGCCGAGCCAGGTGAGGAGGGGTCTCTCTTTGGGGTGGGGAGGGGTCTTCATCCCGCCCTCCCTCACCCCGAGCCCCCTCCCCACACAGGGACGGACCCCCCGGGACCCCCCGAATTGGGGGACCCCCCCCCGGAGCCCCCCCAGGGAGAGCAGCCGGCGGAGGAGGGGCCCGAGAGCGAGAGGTGGGTGAGACCCCTCCCCAAATTGGGATGAGACCCCCGACTCAAATTAGGATGAGACCCCCCCTGACCCAAATTGGGATGAGACCCCCCCCTGACCCAAATTGGGGGGTGAGACCCCTGACCCAAATTGGGGCGTGAGACCCCTCCCCAAATTGGGGCGTGAGACCCCCGACCCAAATGTGAGACCCCCTCCCCAAATTGGGGTGTGAGACCCCCAAACCCAAATTGGGATGTGAGCCCCCTCCCCAAATTGGGGTGTAAGACCCCCCCCAACCCAAATTGTCCTCCCCAAACCCTCCCACCCCCTCCCCAAATTAACCCCCCCACACAAATTAATTCACTCAAATTAACCCCCCCATGAACTTTGACCCCTGTCCAAATTAGCCCCCTCCCCAAATTAATTAACCCCCTAAATACCCCCCAAATTAACCCCCTCCCCAAATTAACCAAATCACCCCTCCCTGGATGCTTTTGGGGACCCGGGACCCCTCCCCAAATTAACCAAGTTATCCCTGGCTGCTTTTGGGTGCTGAGACCCCTCCCCAAATTACCCCTGGCCGCTTTTGGGGACCTGGGACCCCTCCCCAAATTAATTCTCTCCCCAGACGCCGCCTCAGGTTGGTGACCCCTCCCCCTTGCATGACCCCGGGGGGGGGCTCGGCGTCGCCCCCCGCCCCAAATTAACCAGCTAAGTGACTCCCCCCACCCTGCACGTCCCCCCTGCCCCCCAAAAACAAAATCACTGACCCTCCCCCCCCCTTTTTCTGCATGCGACCCCCCCCCTTTTCCGTGTCCGTCCTCGTCCCGTCCGTGCCGCCCCCTCCCCTTTTCTGGCGCTTTGGGGCCCCCCAGGCTGATCCCCGGGAGGTTGGGGCGCTCCGAGAGCCTCCGGGTGGTCCCCGAGAGACGCCGCTCCCAAAAAACGGGCGGGGGGCGCGCGGCCCCGCCCCGAGCCCGCAGCAACGTGGACCTGCAGGGACCCCCCCCCACGTAGGTCAGGGTGGGGAGGGGGCTTGGGAGGAGAGAAATCCCCCCCACCCCCCGACCTGAGCCCAGGATTGGGGTTTGAGGGGGAAAAATTACAGGTTTGGGGTTAAATCCCCCTCCCCAGTTTGGGGGTTGGAGGGGGAGAAATACCCCCAGGTTTGGGGTCAAACCCCCCCAGAATTGGGGTCAAACCCCCCCAGGATTGGGGTCAAATCCCCCTCCCCATTTTGGGGTTTGGAGGGGAGAAATACCCCCCAGGTTTGGGGTTAAACCCCCTCCCCAATTTGGGATTTGAGCAGAAGAAAAACCAGGTTTGGTGTTAAATCTCCCCCAGTTTGGGATTTGGGGAGGGGGCTGTCACTCCAGGACACCCCTACGGGATTTTTAGGGTCGGGGGTCTCTCTAGGACGTTCCCCCGGGGTTTGGGGTCACTCCAGGACATCCCTATGGGGTTTTTAGGGGCGGGGGTCCCTCCAGGACATCCCTATGGGGTTTTTAGGGGCGGGGGTCACTCCAGGACACCCCTACGGGATTTTTAGGGGCAGGGGTCTTTCCAGGACACCCCTATGGGGGTTTTTAGAGGAGGGGTCTCCCCCGGTGACACCGAGGGGGGGATTTCCCTCCCGGTGCCCCCTCCCACCGGGAACAGGAGACCCCCGTGAGCCCCCCCTTTATCCCTGACCCCCCTCCCTCTCCCGGCCCAGCCTGGAGCCCGGGGGGCCCGGGGGCGGAGACCCCCCCCCGCCCTTTCTGCCTCGGCAGCCTGAGGAGGCTCTGCCGCGCCTGGAGCCGGAGCTGGAGCAGGAGCCGCCGGCCTGGCGGGAGCTCGCCGCCCCCGCCGCCCTCCTCAGGCTGCCCCAGCGCGAGGTGCGGCGCCAGGAGGTCATCAACGGTGAGGGACCCCCGAAATCCGCCCCAAAAACTGACCCAAGACCCCCTGAGCCCGCCCCGAACAGCCCCAGGGCTGTGAAACCCCCAAAACAGCCCCAAATCCCCCCCTGAGCTGCCCCAGCGCGAGGTGCGGCGCCAGGAGGTCATCAACGGTGAGGAGACCCCCAAAAAACACCCCAAAAACTGACCCGAGACCCCCCAGATCCTCCCCGAACAGCCCCGCGTCCGTAAAACCTGCCAGGACCCCAAAAACAGCCCCAAATCCCCCCCTGAGCTGCCCCAGCGCGAGGTGCGGCGCCAGGAGGTCATCAACGGTGAGGGACCCCCGAAACCTGCCCCAAAAACCAGCCCAGGACCCCCCAAACAGCCCCAGGGCTGTGAAACCCACCAGGACCCCAAAAACCTGCCCCAAAGGACCCCAAAACAGCCCCAAATCTCCCCCCATAAATGTCCCAGCGCGAGGTGCGGCGCCAGGAGGTCATCAACGGTGAGGGACCCCCGAAAACTGCCCCAAAAACCAGCCCAGGACCCCCCAAGTCCTCCCCAAACAGCCCCGGGGCTGTGAAACCCACCAGGACCCCAAAAACCTGCCCCAAAGGACCCCAAAACAGCCCCAAATCTCCCCCCATAAATGTCCCAGTGCGAGGTGCGGCGCCAGGAGGTCATCAACGGTGAGGGACCCCCGAAAACTGCCCCAAAAACTGACCCGGGACCCCCCAAACAGCCCCAGGGCTGTGAAACCTGCCAGGACCCCAAAAACACCCCCAAAGGACCCCAAAACGGCCCCAAATCCCCCCCATAAATATCCCAGAGGAGATGCAGGGTCAGGAGGTCATCAGTGGGGCGGAAAACCCCAAAAAATCAACGTTAGTGATCCCAGAAACCCCCTGGGGACCCCCAAAAAATCCCCAAATCCCCATTTCCAGAGCTGTTCTTGACGGAGCACGCCCAGGTGTGGATGCTCCTGGAGCTGCTCAGAGACCCCCAAATTCCTCTGGGACCCCCCAAAACCCCCTTGGGGACCCTCTAAGGCCCCTGGGGAACCCCCAAACCCCTCAGGACCCCCCAAATCCCCCCAAAATCCCCATTTCCAGAGTTGTTCCTGACGGAGCACGCCCACGTGCGGATGCTGCGGGTGCTCCTGGAGCTGCCCAGACCCCCTGGGGACCCCCCAAACCCCCCAAAACCCCCCAAATCACATTTCCAGAGTTGTTCCTGACGGAGCACGCCCACGTGCGGATGCTGCGGGTGCTCCTGGAGCTGCCCAGACCCCCTGGGGACCCCCCAAACCCCCCAAAACCCCCCAAATCACATTTCCAGAGCTGTTCCTGACGGAGCACGCCCACGTGCGGATGCTGCGGGTGCTCCTGGAGCTCTTCTACCAGCCCATGCTCCGCGAGGGGTTCTTTGACGAGCAGGAGCTCTCCAACATCTTCCCCAGCCTGGAGGACCTGGTGGAGGTTCACAGTGAGTCGGGGGGCTCCTGGGGGGGTTTTGGGGGGAGTTTTATTTTATTTTTATTTTATTTATTTATTTTATTTATTTTATTTTTATTTTTATTTTTATTTTATTTTTTATTATTTTTACTTTATTTTTATATTTATTATTTTTTTCTTTTTATTTTCTTTTTTTTTTATTTTTATTTTATTTTTCTTATTTTTATTTTTATTTTATTTTTTATTTTATTTTTATTTTATTTTATTTATATTTATTTTTATTTTATTTTATTTTTATTTTATTTTATTTTTACTTATTTTATTTTAATTTTATTTTATTTTTCTTTTATTTTTATTTATTTTTATTTTATTTTTATTTTCTTTTATTTTTATTTTTCTTTTCTTTTTATTTATTTTTTTTCTTTTCTTTTTTATTTTTATTTTATTTTATTTTATTTTTTTATTTTATTTTTATTTTATTTTTATTTTATTTTATTTTTATTTTATTTAATTATTTAATATTTTATTTTTATTTTTTATTTTATTTCCCAGCCTTGTTCCTCGACAGCCTCAAGAAGCTGCGGGAGGAGAGCGGCTTCATCATCGCCGAGATCGGGGACGTGCTGCTGGCCAGGGTGGGCTCTGGGGGGCTTTGGGGGGTCCTGGGGGGCTTTGGGGGGGTTTAGGGGGTCCTGGGGAAATTGGGGGGTCCTGGGGAGAAAAATGGAGGGTCACCCTGAGGGGTCTTGGGTCTGTCACTGCTGAGATCAGGAAGGTGCTGCTGGCCCAGGGTGGGCTTTGGGGGATTTTAGGGGGGCTTTGGGGGGTTTTGGGGGGCCCTGGGGGTCTCAGGGTAGAAATGGGGGGTCTCAGGATGGAAATAGGGGGTCTCAGGGTAGAAATGGGGGGTCTCAGGGTAGAAATAGGGGGTCTCAGGGTAGAAATGGGGGGTCCCAGGATGGAAATGGGGGTCCCAGGGTGGAAATGGGGGGTCTCAGGGTAGAAATGGGGGGTCTCAGGATGGAAATAGGGGGTCTCAGGGTGGAAATAGGGGGGGTCCCAGGTGGAAATAGGGGGTCTCAGGGGGGCCCTCAGTGACTCTGGGCACCCCTGGGCCTGTTGGGGTCTCCTGTTTTGAGTCTGGGGTCCCCACCTGTGATCCCGGGGGGGTCTCACACCCATCCCCGATGCTCTCGGGGGTCTCACTGACAATTCCGGGGTCACCCCGAGTTTCGGGGACCCCCTTTGCCCCCTCCCCAGTTCGAGGGCACCGAGGGCAGCTGGTTCCAGAAGATCTCGGCGCGGTTCTGCAGCCGCCAGAGCTTCGCCCTGGAGCAGCTCAAGGCCAAGCAGAGGAAGGACACGCGCTTCAACCAGTTCATCCAGGTGCCCCGAAAACACCCCGGGGCGCCCCAAAAACACCCCGGGACACCCCAAAAACACCCTAATACACCCAAAAAAATTTGGGGAGGGTTAAAGGGATTTTTGGGTCTGGCGCGAGAACATGAGATTTAATAAGTTCATCCAGGTACCCCAAATCCCACCCTGAGACCCCCCCAAAAACACCCTGGGACACCCCAAAAACACCCCAAGGCACCCCAAAAAATCTGGGGGGAGTTAAAGGGATTTTCGGGTCTGGCACGAGAACATGAAATTTAATAAGTTCATCCAGGTACCCCAAAAACAGCCCCTGGCACACAAAAAACACCCCCCAGGACCCCCAGAAATACCCTTGGGGACCCCAAAAATACACTCTGAACATCCCTAAAAATTTGGGGTGTCTGGGGGTGTTTGGGGGTGATTTGGGGTGTTCAGGGGGGGCTTGGGGTGAACATGAGCTTTAATAAGTTCAACCAGGTACCCCAAAAACACCACCCGGGACCCCCAAAAACCCCCTCTGAGAGCCCCCAAAAATCCCTCCTGGGTACCCCAAAACCTGTCTGGGCCCCCCCAAAATCTGTCTGGGCCCCCCCAAAATCTGTCTGGGCCCCCCCAAAATCTGTCTGGGCCCCCCCAAAACCTGTCTGGGCCCCCCAGGAGGCCGAGAGCCGCCCGCGGTGCCGGCGGCTGCAGCTCAAGGACATCATCCCCACCGAGATGCAGCGCCTCACCAAGTACCCCCTGCTGCTGCTCAGCATCACCAAGTGCACAGGTCAGGGCTCCCGGGGGGTCCCCGAGCCCCCCAAAAAACGCCTGAACCCCGAGAAAACCCGACCCTGAACCCCCAAACCCCCTCCCCAGAGGCGGCAGCTGAACGGGCCAAGGTGGAACAAGCGGCCGAGTGCTGCCGCCAGATCCTCAACCACGTCAACCAGGAGGTCCGGGACATGGAGAACCTCATGGTAGGACCCCCTGGGACCCCCCAGAACGCCCCAAATTTCCCCAGGACCCCCCAGAGCGCCCCAAATCCCCTCTGGGACCCCCCACCTGCAATTCCCCTCCTTCGCCAGCAGAGGGCGCCACTGCCTCAGAAATCCTCAAACTCTCCAAAATCTTCACTGGGAACCCCCCAAAATCCCCCCGAGACCCCCCAAACCTCCCCACTGTTTTTCACACACCTTTTGGGACCCCCCCGGGACCCCCCAGGACCCCCCAAATCCTCAGACATCCTCGAACCCCCACCTGGATCCCCCAAAAATCTTGACTGGGAACCCCCCAAAATCCCCCCGAGACCCCCCCAAACCTCCCCACTGTTTTCCACACATCCTTTGGGACGTCCCAGGACCCCCAAGACCCCCAAGGACCCCCCAAATCCTCCCCAGGACCCCCCAAATCCATTTGGGGCTGTAATGCCCCTTCTTCACCAGCAGAGGGCGCCAAAAACCTCCCGAATTCCCCCCGGGACCCCCAAATTTTCCCTTTGTGGGACCCCAAAATCCCCCCAAAACCTCTCGCGACCCCCAAACCCCCCCGGGACGCCCCGGAATCCCCCCGGGGAGCCCCAGAACCCCCCCTGTGCCCCCCAACAGAAACTCAAGGATTACCAGCGGCGCCTCGACCTCTCCAGCCTGAAGCAGAGCACGGACCCCCTGCTGAGCGAGTTCAAGGTCGGGGAGGGGTCCCGGGACCCCCAAAGTCACAGTCTGGATCTTTCCTGAATCCCCCCGATCCCCCTGACCCCCCAAAATTCCCCTAAATCTCCCCAAAATCCCCCCAGAACACCGACATCACCAAACCCACCCTGGTCCATGAGTGGCCGCTGATCCCCCAAATTTTGCCCCAAATTCCCCCCAAAACCACCCAAATTCCCCCCAAACGAACCTAAATTCCCCCCTAATCCTCCCCTGAGCCCAGAAACCCCCAAAACCTCCTGAACCCCCCCAAATTCCTCATAAATCCCCCAGAACACCGACATCACCAAGCGCACCCTGGTGCACAAGGGACCCCTGTCCCCCAATTACCCCCCAAATTACCCCAAAACCCACCCAAATTCCCCCAAATTTCCCCCAAGCCCCTCCCTGAGCCCAGAAATCCCCAAATCCCCCCAAATTCCCCTAAATCCCCCCCAAAATCCCCCCAGAACACGGACATCACCAAGCGCACTCTGGTGCACGAGTGGCCGCTGATCCCCCAAATTCCCCCCAAAACCTCCCCAAAACCCCCCCAAATTCACCCAAATTTTCCCCAAATCCCCTCCAATCCCCTCCCTAACCCCCAAACCCCCAAAATTCCCCTAAATCTCCCCAAAATCCCCCCAGAACACGGACATCACCAAGCGCACTCTGGTGCACGAGGGGCCCCTGACCTGGCGCGTCACCCGGGACAAGGCCGTGGGTGAGTGAGTGAGTGGGGGGCTTCGGGGGCTCCCCGAGACCCCCGGGGTGGGGTTTTGTGACCCCCCACCCACCCAAAAACCCCGTGGGTGAGTGAGGGGCTTCGGGGGCTCCCCGAGACCCCCAGGGTGGGGTTTTGTGACCCCCCCCCACCCACCTCACTGAGCCCCCCACCCACCCCAAACCCAGGGGGTGAGTGAGGGGCTTCGGGGGCCCCCCGAGACCCCCGGGGGGGGTTTACAGCCCCCCACCCACCCAACTGACCCAGGAGGGGTTTTCTGAGCCCCCCACCCACCCGTGGGTGTTCTGGGCCCCCCAGAGGTGCAGGTGCTGCTCCTGGACGATCTCCTGGTGCTGCTGCAGCGGCAGGAGGAGCGGCTGGTGCTGCGCTGCCACAGCCGGGCCCTGGCCCCCGCCCCCGACGGGAAACAAATGCTGAGCCCCGTCATCCGCCTGCGCTCGGCCATGACCCGCGAGGTGGCCACCGGTGCGGCCTGGGGGCTTCCCTCCTCCTGGGGGGCGGGACCGGGGGCGTTTGAGGGGAGTTTGGGGGTGTAGGGGCTGATTTGAGGGGGCTTGGGTTGAGTTTGGGGGAGTTTGGTTCAGTTTTGGGGGAGTGGGGTTCAGTTTTGGGGGAGTCCGAGTTGGTTTGGGGGGTCCTGGGGCTGATTTGGGGGGTTTAGGGGCTGTTTTGGGGGAGTTTGGGGTCGGTTTCGGGGCAGTTGGGTTTGGTTTTGGGGAAGTTGGGTCCAGTTTGGGGGAGTAGGAGTGGGGTTTGGGGGGTTTAGGGGTCATTATGGGGGGGGTTGGGGGGCTTTGGGGTCGGTTTTGGGGGAGTTGGGTTCAGTTTGGGGGAGTCCGGCTCAGTTTGGGCTCATTTGGGGGGTTTAGGGGTCGTTATGGGGGGTTTGGGGGAGTTGGGTTCAGTTTGGGCTCCCTTGGGGTTGGTTTGGGGATGTGGGAGTGGGGTTTGGGGGGGTTTGGGTGGAGTTTGGGGGGAGCTGGGTTCGGTTTGGGGGCAGTTGAATTCAGTTTGGGGGTGTAGGAGTGGGGTTTGGGGGGTTTAGGGGTCGGTATGGGGCGGTTTGGGGGGGTTTGGGGAAGTTGGATTTGGTTTGGGGTGTAGGAGGGGGATTTGGGGGGCGTAGGGGTCATTCTGGAGGGTCTTGGGTTGATTTTTGGGGAGTTGGATTCAGTTTTGGGGCAGTTGGGTTTGGTTTTGGGGGAGTTTGGTCCAGTTTGGGAGCGCAGGGGCTGATTTGAGGGGGCCTGGGTTGAGTTTGGGGGAGTCTGGCAGAGCTTGGGGCTGATTTGGGGCTGTGGGAGGGGGATTTGGGGGGTCCAGGGGCTGGTTTTGGGGACCTGGGGTCATTTTTGGGGTGCAGAATTTGATCCTGAGGCACTTTGGGCTCATTTGGGGCCGATTTTGTCCCATTTTTGGGGCTCCTGGGCCGATTTTGGCCCGTTTTTGGGGCTCCCGGGCTGTTATTTCGGGGCAATCCCAGCCCGGGGCGCCCCCAGACCCCCCGAATCCCCCTCCCCACAGACCACAAGGCCTTTTACGTCATCGTCAGCTGGGAGAACGGGGCCCAGATCTACGAGCTGGTGGCCCAGAGCGTCTCCGACAGGAAAAAGTGAGGGGGGACCTGGGGAGGGGTTTGGGGGACCTGGGGGGAATTTGGGGGTCCTGGGGAGGGGCCTGGGGGCGTTTGAGGGTCCCTGGGGGAGTTTATGGGTCTTGGGAGGGGCTTGGGGGTCCTGGGGAGGTTTTGGGGGGATCCCATGGGGATTTTGAGGGTCCCTGGAGGAGTTTGGGGGGTCCCTGGGGGAATTTGGGGGTCTCTGGAGGAATCTGGGGAAATTTGGGAGTCCCTGGGGGAGATTTTGGGGCTCCTGGGGATCCCTGGGGGGATTTTGGGGGTCTTGAAAGGGTTTCTGGGGGGTCCTGGGGGGAATTTGGGGGTCCAGGAGAGGTCTTGGGGCTCCTGGGGGGGAATTTGGGGGGTTCTGGAGGGGAATTTGGGACTCCCGGGGGATTTTGGGGCTCCTGGGGGGCAATTTGGGGCTCCTGGGGGGGATTGGGGGTCCTGGGGGGGAGTTTGGGGGTCTTGGAAAGGCTTTGGGGGGTCCTGCTGTTTTTTGGGTGGTCCTGGGGAGGAATTTGGGGGTCCCTGGGGGGAATTTGGGGCTCCTGGGGGGTAATTTGGGGCTCCTGGGGAGGAATTTGGGGGTCCTGGGGGATTTTGGGGGGTCCTGCTGTTTTTTGGGGGCTCCTGGTGGGGATTTGGGGCTCCTGGGGAGGAATTTGGGGGTCCTGAGCCCCCCTGTCCCCCCCAGCTGGTGCAGCGTCATCAGCGACACCGCGGGGTCCCTGAAGCTCCCGGGGTCCCACCGGGGGGGGGGCCAAGGCGGCGCGGGCCGGGGGCGGCCCCGGGGGCCCGGGACAGCTCGAGTGAGTACAGACCCCAAAATCCCCCTAAAACACCCCAAAAATGACCCAAAAACCCACCTAGAGACCCCCAAAACCCACCCAGAGACCCCCAGGGACAGCTCGAGTGAGTACGGACCCCAAAAATCACCCCAAAAATGACCCAAAAACCCACCTAGAGACCCCCAAAACCCACCCCGATACCCCCAGGGACAGCTCGAGTGAGTACAGACCCCAAAATCACCCCAAATCACCCCAAAAATGACCCAAAAACCTGCCCAGAGACCCCCAAAACCCACCCAGAGACCCCCAGGGACAGCTCGAGTGAGTACGGACCCCAAAACACCCCAAAAATGACCCAAAAACCCACCTAAAGACCCCCAAAACCCACCCAGAGACCCCCAGGGGCAGCTGGAGTGAGTTTGGACCCCAAAATCCCCTTAAAATTACCCAAAGATACCCCAAAACCCACCCAGACACCCCTAAATCCTGCCCTGAAATTTGGGGAGATTTGAGGGAATTTTGGGGGGAATTTTGGAGAATTTTTAGGGGAATTTTGGGGGGATTTTGGGGGGAATTTTGGGAGATTTTGGAGAAATTTTGGGGGGATTTTGGGTTGGTTTTGGGGAGGGATTTGGGGGGAATTTTGGGAGGATTTGAGGGGAATTTGGGGTGATTTTGGGGGGATTTTTGAGAAATTTTTGGAGGATTTGGGGGGAATTTTGGGGAGAAATTTTGGGGGATTTTTGGAGGGATTTTGTGGGGAATTTTGTGGGGGATTTGGGGAATTTTGAAGAAATTTTAGGGGAATTTTGGGGGGGATTTTGGGAGGAATTTTGTGGGGAATTTTGACAGAATTTGGGGGGAGGATTTGGGAAGAATTTTGGAGAAATTTTGGGGGGATTTTGGAGGAATTTTGGGGGTAATTTTGGGGTCTCTGTGCTGACCTTTCCCCTCTCCCCCCCCCCCCACAGTTACCGGGACCCCTCCGAAAATGGGGGGGGGGCCCTGAAGGAGCCGCTGCCCCTGGACGGTGAGGGGGGGCTGGGGGTCTCTGGGAGGGGTCTGGGGGGTCTGAGGGGGTCCTGGGGGGTTTGGGGGGGTCCTGGGGGGTTTGGGGGTCTTGGGGAGGGGTTTGGGGGGGTTTAGGGGGGTCCAGAGGGGGTTTGGGGGGGGCTGGGAGGGGTCCTGGAATTTGGGGTGATTTTGGGGGTCCCAGAGGTGGTTTTTGGGGGGATTTTGGGGGGATTTTGGGGTATTTTGCCCCCCCAGATCGGGAGAAGGACGGGGCCGTCGAGGGGACAGAATTTGGGGGGATTTTGGGGGTCCCAGAGGTGGTTTTTGGGGGGATTTTGGGCTGGTTTTGGGGTATTTTTGGGGTATTTTTGGGACATTTTGGGGTATTTTCCCCCCCAGATCGGGAGAAGGACGGGGCCGTCGAAGGGACAGAATTTGGGGGTCCCCCCGAGAAACGGGGGGGGGCGGGGCTGGGGGGGCTCCCCCGACCCCCCCGCGGGCCCGAGGGGGGGGGGCTGGCGGCCGCCGCCCTGCAGAGAGGTGAGACCCCTCCCCAAATTCACCCGGGACCCCGAAAACCTCCTTAAAACGCCCCAAAACTCCCTAAAACACCCCAAAATTGCCCTAAAATACCCCAAAATTGCCCTAAAACCCCCTAAAACACTCCAGTACCCCTCCCCAAATTCACCCGGGACCCCCAAAAACCTCCTTAAAATGCCCCAAACGGCCCCTAAAACACCCCTAACCCCCCCAAGGAACCCCAAACCCTCCAAAAAACAACAGGAATTGTCCCAAAAACCCCCAAATCCCACCCAGACCCCTCCCCAAACACCCAAATCCCACCCAAGACCCCAAATCCCACCCAAACTGTCCACAAGACCCCCAAATCCCACCCAAACACCCCCAAACTTCCCCAAATCCCCCCAGACACCCCAAAATCCCCCCCAAGACCCCAAATCCCCCCCAAACCTTCTCAGTCCTCCAAGCCCCCCCCCAGACACCCCCAAATGCCATCCAGACCCCTCCCCAAACACCCAAATCCCACCCAAACTGTCCCAAAACCCCCCAAATCCCTCCCAAATTCCCCCAAACTTCCCCAAATCCCACCCAGACCCCTCCCCAAGACCCCAAGTCCCCCCCAAACCTCCCCAAATCCCACCCAAACCTTCCCAAGACCCCCAAATCCCCCCAGACACCCCCCAAACTTCCCCAAATTCCTCCCAAATGCCCCCCAAATCCCCCAAACCTTCTCAAGACCCCCAAATCCCCCCCAAACTGTCCCCAAGACCCCCAAATCCCCCCAAAAACCCCCAAACTTCCCCGAATCCCCCCCCAAATCCCACCCAAACCTCCCCAAATCCCCCCCAACCCCCCCCAAATCCTCTCCTGACCGCCCCCTCCCCATTTTTCCCCCCCCCCAGTGGCGGCGCTGCGGCGGCTCCTGGGGGCGGGGCCGGGGGCGGGGCCGGGGGCGGGGCCCGGGGAGAGGCCCCTCCCCCCCGAGGCGGATTTGGGGGGGGGGTCCCGGAGCGGCGCCCCCCGAGCAGGAGCGGAGACTCGCCGGGGACGGGGCGGAGAGCGACGGGGAGCGCCCCGAGGGGGGGGCTCAAGGTGGGGAGGGGGCGTCGGGAATTTGGGGAGGGGGCGGGGGGAAAAATGGGGGGGGGGGGGGCAGCCAAATTTGGGGAAGGGGCGGGCCAAAAAAAAAAGGGGGCGGCACCAAAATTTGGGGAGGGGGCGGGCAAAAAAATGGGGGTGGGGGGGTTGGGGGGGCGCCCGGAATTTGGGGAGGGGGCGAGGAAAGGGGGAGGTGCCAGAAATTTGGGGAGGGGGCGAGGGGAAAAAAATGGGGAGGGGGCCACCGGAATTTGGGGAGGGGGTGTCTGGAATTTGGGGAGGGGGCGAGGGAAAAAATGGGGAGGGGGCCACCGGAATTTGGGGAGGGGGCGAGGGAAAAAAAATGGGGGGGAAGTCCAAATTTGGGGAGGGGGCGTCAAGGAAAAGGAGGGGGGAAAAGGGGAGGGGGATTATGGAAAATTGTGGAGGGGGGTCTCAGAAAATTGGGGTGGGGGGGTCACACAAATGGGGAGGGGGGGGACAGCCAAATTTTGGGTCGGGGGTCGTCAGGCCTGCACCTCCCCCGCCTGACGCCCCCTCCCCTTTTTTCTCTCCCTCCCAGGGGGGGCCCCCAACGGCCCCTGGGGGGGGGGTCCCCAGCAAAGCCCCCCGACCCAATTGGGGCTCCCCCCCGGCCCCGCCGCCTGGCTGGGGGCTGAGCTGGGGGCGCTGGAGGAGGCCCTGAGGGGGCTCAAGGTGAGACCCCTCCCCAAATTCACTGGGGGGAGAGACCCCTCCCCTATTTCCCATATTGAGGACTTTTGGGGGGGGTCTTTGCCCCCTCCCCACATAAAAAAGGGGGTGTTGGGGGGGTCTGGGTGACCCATAACGAGGTGGGAGGGGGTCTTGCAGGTGCAGACCCCTCCCCAAATAACTCCGGCCCCCTCCCCAGGAAATCGAGGACCATTACTGGCAGCTCTTCCTGGCCAAGCGCGGCCTCTTCACATGAGGGGAGGTGAGGAGGGGTCCCGGGGGGCTTTGGGGGGGTCTCTGGGGGTCTCCCTCACCCCCTTTTAACCCCTTTTTTCTCCCCCCAACAGGAAAAGTCGCGACCCCTCCCCTCAATTCCGGAGCTGCAATACCGGGAGCGGCCACAGGGGGGCGACAAAGAGCGCGCCAAATCTTTTATGGGGAGGGGTCTCCACTCCCCCCTCGGGTTTTATTTTATTTTGGGTCTGGGGTCTCCCCCCAAATCCCCCTCCTCCCGTTTTCTGTTTGATCTGTTTTCATTTTTTTTTTTGCGATTTTATATAAATTTATATATGAGATATGGGGGGGGGGTGGGAAAGAGGAGACCCCTCCCCAATTTTAGTGCCTTCAGGAGGGTGGGGGGTGGGAGGGGAGTGATGTAAATAAATTTATATTTTTTTTGGGGGAGGGGGTCGCAAAAACCAAAGAATTTGGGAAAAAAAAAATTCCAAATAAATAAATAAATAAATAAAATTGTTTCAATTTTTTTTTTTTTGTTTTTTTTTTTTTTGGGGAGGGGGCGGCACAGCGGAGACCCCAACCCACCCCACCACCCCCCCCCACCACGCTCCAAGACCACCCCCCCAAATAAAACGAGGCCGAGCGAGGGGGTCTTTTATTGCTTGAGCGGCCGCCAGGGGGCGCGGCGGGGCTTTTTTTTGGGGAGGGGGCGCAGGAATTTGGGGAGGGGTCTTCAAGTGGGGGGGGGGGGTTTGTTCCTCCATCACAACGACACAAGCGGGGGGGGGGGGCACAACCATATTGCACTTCCAAATGTGGGGAGGGGGCTTCAAATGGGGGGGGGCGACCCCTCCCCAAATTCAGCGTGAGAAAAATGGGGAGGGGGCGGGACCCCCCCAAAGGGGGATTTGGGGAGGGGGAGAGGAGGGAGAGGGGGGGGGAGATCCGGCTTTTTCCAGAAGAGGGGTCAGGGCTGGGTGAGACCCCTCCCCAATTTATGGGGAGTTGGGGTCTCCCAATGAGACCCCTCCCCAATTTACGGGGGTCACAGCTGGGTGAGACCCCTCCCCAATTTAGGGGAGAGTCAGGGTCAGACCATGAGACCCCTCCCCAATTTAGGGGAGTCGCCCATGGGACCCCTCCCCAATTTATGGGGGCTCCGGGCTGGGTGAGACCCCTCCTCAATTTATGGGGAGTTGGGGTCTCCCAGTGAGACCCCTCCCCAATTTACGGGGGAGTCAGAGCTGGATGAGACCCCTCCTCAATTTATGAGGGAGTCAAGGTCACCCAATGAGACCCCTCCCCAATTTAGGAGTTGGGTCTCACAATGCGACCCCTCCCCAATTTACGGGAGGGTCAGGACCGGATGAGACCCCTCCCCAATTTATGGAGGAGTCAGGGCTGGGCGAGACCCCTCCCCAATTTACGGGGGGGTCAGGATCACCCAATGCGACCCCTCCCCAATTTATGGGGGCTCCGGGCTGGGTGAGACCCCTCCCCAATTTAGGAGGAGTCGCCCAATGAGACCCCTCCCCAATTTATGAGGGGGTCAGGGCTGGGTGAGACCCCTCCTCAATTTTATGGAGAGTTAGGGTCTCCAATGCGACCCCTCCCCAATTTATGGGGGGGTCAGGGTTGGGTGAGACCCCTCCCCAATTTATGAGGAGTTGGGGTCTCCCATGAGACCCCTCCCCAATTTATGGGGGGTCAGGGCTGGATGGGACCCCTCCCCAATTTGCGGGGAGTCGGGGTCGCCCAATGAGACCCCTCCCCAATTTACAGGGGGATCAGACCATGAGACCCCTCCCCAATTTAGGGGAACTCGGGGTCGCCCAATGCGACCCCTCCCCAATTTATGGGGAGTCAGGCCTGGGTGAGACCCCTCCCCAATTTAGGGGTGTCAAGGTCAGACCATGAGACCCCTCCCCAATTTAGGGTCTCCCAATGAGACCCCTCCCCAATTTCCGGGGTCTCAAAGCCGGACACGCCCCCCCCTGCGCCCCCTCCCCAATTTCAGCCCGTTCAGGGGAGGGGATTTGGGGACCCCTCCCCACCTCCCCCTCCCCAATTCCGGGGGTCTCTCTCAGGGGTGGGCGGGGCCTTTCGGTGGGGGGGGAGGGGTCGTGGGTGGGGGTGGGGGAGGGGTCTCGGCCTCATCCCCCGAGCTCGCCCCTCCCCCATCCGTCACCTCCAGCTCCGAGTCCGACCCCTCCCCAAATTTCCCCGCCCCTCCCCCCCTCTCCTGGGCGTGGGGAGGGGTCGCGGGGGTCGCGGGGGGGGGAGGGGGCGGCAGGGGGTAAAAGGGGGGGGGGTAAAGGGCGGCGGGGGGGTGGGGGTGGGGCAGGTACGACCCCCACCCCCAGGGGTACTCGGGGAGGGGGGGGCGCCCGAAGCCCCCTCCCCCCAAAAGCGCCGGAGCCTTCGAGAAACCGGAGAGACCTGCGGGAGTGGGGAGGGGGCGTCAGGGGGGGCGTTAGAGGGGTCTGGGGGCGTTATGGGGGGTCTGGGGGCGTCAGGGGGGGGCGTTAGAGGGTCTGGGGGCTTCTGGGGGAGTGTTAGAGGGGTCTGGGGGCGTTATGGGGGGTCTGGGGGCTTCAGGGGGGTGTTAGAGGGGTCTGGGGGCGTCAGGAGGGGAATTAGGGGGGTCTGGGGGCGTTAGGAGGGGTCTGGGGGCTTCAGGAGGGTCTGGGGGCATCAGGGTGGGCTTTAGGGATGGGCAGGGGGCGTCAGGGTGGGTCTGGGGGCGTTATGAGGGGTCTAGGGGGGCGTTATGGGGGGTCTGGGGGCGTTAGAGGTGGGTCTGGGGGCGTCAGGGGTGGGGAGGGGGCGTCAGGGGGGGCGTTAGAGGGGTCTGGGGGTGTTAGGGGGGTCCCGCGGTGGGTCTGGGGGCGTCAGGGGGGGGCGTTAGGGATGGGCAGGGGGCGTCAGGAGTGAGTCTGGGGGCATCAGGGTGGGAATTAGGGGGGTCTGGGGGCGTCAGGAGGGGAATTAGGGGGGTCTGGGGGCGTCAGGGGGGGCCTTAGGGGGGTCTGGGGGCGTCAGGAGTGGGGAGGGGGCGTCAGGAGGGGTCTGGGGGCGTTAGAGTGGGTCTGGGGGCTTCAGGAGTGGGTCTGGGGGCGTCAGGGTGGGCTTTAGGGATAGGCAGGGGGCGTCAGGAGTGAGTCTGGGGGCTTTAAGGAGGGTCTGGGGGCGTCAGGGGGGGTCTGGGGGCTTCAAGGTGGGAATTAGGGGGGTCTGGGGGCGTCAGGGGTGGGTCTGGGGGCTTCAGGAGTGAGTCTGGGGGCGTCAGGAGGGGCGTTAGGGGGGTCTGGGGGCGTCAGGGGGAGTGTTAGAGGGGTCTGAGGGCGTTAAGGGGGGTCTGGGGGCGTTAGAGGGGTCTGGGGGCGTCAGGGGGGTCCCGCGGTGGGTCTGGGGGCGTCAGGGGGGTCTGGGGGCGTCAGGGGGTCCCTGTGTCTCCTTTCCCCATTTCGGGGGTCCCACCCCATGTCCCCCCTCCCCAATTTCGGGGGTCCCATCCCATTCCCCCCTCCCCAATTTCGGGGGTCCCATCCCATTCCCTCCTCCCCAATTTCGGGGTCCAGTTTGGGGGTCTCATACCCGTTGCCCCCCACCCATTTTGGGGGTCTCATCCCATGTCCCCCTCCCCAATTTCGGGGGTCCCATCCCAGTGCCCCCTCCCCATTTTAGGGTCTCCTTTTGGGGGTCCCATCCCTGTGTCCCCCTCCCCAATTTCGGTGCCCCCTCCCCAATTCGGGGGTCCCCCTCCCCATTTTGGGGGTCCCCCTCCCCATTTCGGGGGTCCCCCTCCCCAATTCGGGGGTCGCGGCCCCTCCTCACCCGCGCCCAGGAAGGGCAGCGCCCCCTCCAGCCGCAGCTTCTCGGGGGTCTCGGGGGGTCTCTCGAACAGGGGGGGTCTCCCGGGGGGGTCGGTGGGGCGGGGGGCGCAGAACAGCGACTGCAGGGCCTGCATTTGGGGAGGGGGCGTTAATTTGGGGAGGGGGCGCAGAACAGCGAGTGCAGGGCCTGGATTTGGGCAGGGGGCGTTAATTTGGGGAGGGGGCGGGGGATTAATTTGGGGAGGGGGCGCAGGGGAGACCCTCATTGTGCCCCCCGGTAGCGAGGGGAGGGGTCCAGGTGTGAGCCCCCTCCCCAAATTTTCCCTGTAATTCACCCAGAGACCCCCCAATGTCCCCCCCAAATAATTTGGATTGGTTCTAACTGAAGCCCCCTCCCCAAATTTCCCCCCATATGTCACCCAGAGCCCCCCCAGTGACCCCTCACCAGCTCGGGGGGCGACCCCCAGTGCAGCCCCCTCCCCAAATTCCCCCCATAACTCACTCAGTGACCCCCAATGTCTCCCCAAACACCTTAGACCGGCTCTGACTGAAGCCCCCTCCCCAAATTTTCCCCACAATTCACCCAGAGCCTCCCCAGTGACCCCTCACCACCTCGGGGGCGACCCCCAGTGAAGCCCCCTCCCCAAATTCCCCCCATATCTCACTCATATCGCCCCTCACCACCTCAACACCGTCTCTAACCGAAGCCCCCTCCCCAAATTCCCTCCATATCTCACCCAGAGCCCCCCCCAGGACCTCAAGAACGACCCCCAGTGAAGCCCCCTCCCCAAATTCCCCCATATCTCACTCAGAGACCCCCCAGGAGCTCAAGGATGACCCTGACTGAAGCCCCCTCCCCAAATTCCCCCCCGGGGGTACCTCGGGGGTGACGGGGCCGCACTCGGGGGGCGGGCCGGGGGCGGGGCAGGGCCCGGGGGTCAGCAGGAGAGGAGCCCCCGGCCCCAATTCCAGCAGCGGGTAATTGACCAGCACCACCTTGCTGAAGTTGAACTTGTAGGTGAATCTCTTCCCTTTGGTCTTGTGCAGGATCCGCTTGTTGTAGTAATACCTGGGGAGGGGGCGTCACCTCGGTGAGACCCCCAGAGCCACCCCAGGACGCCCAGAGCTCCCCAGAGCCGCCAGAGACCCCCCAGAGCCGCCCCAATTCTGCCCAGTGAACTCCCCCCTTTGGTCTTGTGCAGGATCCGCTTGTTGTGGTAATACCTGGGGAGGGGGCGTCACCGCCTTGGGACCCCCGGGACCCCCCAGAGCTTCCCCGGGGCCCCAGAGACCCCCGGGACCCCCCCAAAGCTCCCCGGGGTCCCAGAGACCCCCAGAGACCCCCCAGAGCCGCCCCAATTCAGCCCAGTGAACTCCCCGCTTTGGTCTTGTGCAGGATCCGCTTGTTGTAGTAATACCTGGGGAGGGGGCGTCACCGCCTTGGGACCCCCAGAGCCTCCCCAGAGACCCCCAGAGCTTCCCCGGGACCTCCAGAGCCACCAGAGACCCCCCAGAGCCCCCCTGAACCCCCTCAAGACCCCCAGAGCCCCTTCAGGACCCCCCAGAGCCCCCTGGACCTGCCCAGGACCCCCCAGAGCCCCCCAAAATGTTCTCCAGATCCTTTTGGGGACCCTGGGGTCACTCTGGGGGTCCCTGGGATGGAGATTTGGGGTCCCCTTGTCTCCCTTTAGTGTCCCTCCAATGTCCCCAAGTTCCCAGGTGACTCTGGTGACCCCGGGGTGACTTTGGGGGTCCTGGGGTGGTTTTGGTGACCCCAAGGACAGGATTTTTCGGGTCCCCCTGACCTCTGGTGACCCCAGGGATGGGGATTTGGGGTCCCCTTGTCTCCCCTGAGTGTCCCCAATATCCCAATATCCCAATGTCCCCAATGTCCCCAAGCTCCCAGGTGACTGTGGTGACCCCGGGGTGACTCTGGGGGTCCTGGGATGAGGATTTGGGGTCTCCTTGTGTGTCCCCAGTGTCTCCCCAGTACCCCCAGTATCCCAAATATCCCAATGTCCCCAATAGTGTCTGGTGTCCCCAATGTCCCCAAGCTCTCAGGTGACTTTGGGGACTTCAGGTGGCTTTGGGGACCCCAAGGACAGGATTTTGGGGCTCCCCCTGACCTGAGGGCGCGGCTGAGCTTGTCGTAGTTCATGTGGGGCTTGCACTTGCGCACCCCCCACAGCCGGGCCACCTCGTCGGGGTCCTTGATGACGAACTCGCCGTAGTCGCCCTGCCAGGCGATGACCTCGCGGTACTGCTCCTGCCGCAGCAGCTCCAGGATGAAGTGCCACAGCTGGATCTGCCGCGAGCCGGGGCTGGACTCGGCCTTGTACGCCCACTCGGGGAACGCGAAACCTGGGGGACATTATTGTCATTGTCATTGTCATCATTGATATTGTTATCATTGTCATTAATGTCACTGTCATTGCCATCAGTGCCACAGCTGGATCTGCCGCGAGCCCGGGCTGGACTCGGCCTTGTGCCCACTCGGGGAACGCGAAACCTGGGGGACAGTGTCATTGTCATCATTGTCATTGTCATCATTGTCATCGTCATCATTATCATCATTATCGTCATTGTCATTGTCATCATTGATATTGTCATCATCATCATTGTCACTGTCATTGTCCTCAGTGCCACAGCTGGATCTGTCTGGAGCCCGGGCTGGACTCGGCCTTGTACGCCCACTTGGGGAACGCGAAACCTAAAGGGGAGATCGGTGTGACATTGTCGTCAGTGTCATTATTGTCATTGTCATTGTCATTGTCATCATTGTTATCATCAGCATCATTGTTGGTGTGACATCATCAGTGTCCCCTCTGTGCCCACTCGGGGAACGTGAAACCTGGGGGACATTGGGGACATCGGTGTGACATTGTCATTGTCATTGTCATTGTCATTGTCATTGCCATCAGTGCCACAGCTGGCTCTGCCGCGAGCCCGGGCTGGACTCGGCCTTGTGCCCACTTGGGGAACGCGAAACCTAAGGGGGACATCGGTGTGACATTGTCATTATTGTCATTGTTGTCATCATTGTCATCATTATCGCCATTGTCATCGTCATCATCGTCTTGGTCGTCATCATCATTGTCATTGACATTATCATCATTGTTATCGTCATTGTCATCATTGTCATCGCCATCTTCATCATCATCGTCATCATTGTCATTGTCCTCATTGTCATCGTCATCGTCACCATTGTCATGGTCATTGTCATTGTCATTGCCATCATCATCATCGTAATTATCACTACCATCATCATTGTCATGGTCACCATTGTCATCATCACCATCGTCATCATCACCATTGTCATCATCGTCATCATCGTCATCATTGTCATTGTCATTGTCATCATTGTCATCATCATGGTCATTGTCATTATCATAATTGTCATTATCATAATTGTCATTATCATCATTGTCATTGTCACCATTGTCATCATCATCGTAACTATCACTATCATCATCATTGTCATGGTCATCGTTGTCACCATTGTCATCGTCATCCTCAGTGTGACGTCACCAGTGTCCCCTCTGTGCCCATTGGGGGAGCACAAAACCTGTGGGGACATCGGGGGGACATCACCTGGTCCTGCGGGGACATTGGGGGGCGTCACCTGGCCCTCACCTGGGGCAAGGCCTGGGCTTTCCAGCTGTGTCCAGGTGTGTCCGATGGGGTCCCAGGTGTGTCTCAGGTGTCCCCCAGGTGTATCCAGGTGTTCCCAGCTGTCCCCCAGGTGTGCGTCCCCTTGCCAGGGGTCCCCAGGTGGGCCCAGGTGTGTCCCAGGTGTGTCCATCTGTGTCCAGGTGTCCCCCAGGTGTATCCAAGTGTCCCCCAGGTGTGTCCAGGTGTCCCCAGGTGTGCCCCAGGTGTGTCCCAGGTGTGTCCAGGTGTCCCTCAGGTATAGCCAGGTGTGCCCAGGTGTCCCCCAGGTGTCCCCAGGTGTATCCCAGCTCTCCCCAGGTGTCCCCAGGTGTGCCCAGGTGTGCCCAGGTGTGTCCCAGGTGTATCCCGGTGTGTCCCAGGTGTCCCCAGGTGTATCCAGGTGTGTCCCCAGGTGTGTCCCCGCCCCGCTGGGTGTCCCCCAGGTATGTCCAGGTGTGTCCCGGCTGTTGCCAGGTGTCCCCCAGGTGTGCCCAGGTGTATCCAGGTATCCCCAGGTGTATCCCCTCTACACTGGAGATCCCCAAGTGCCCTCAGATGCATCCCAGGTATGTCCAGGTGTATCCCAGATGTCCCCAGGTATCCTCCAGGTGTCCCCAGGTATCCCTCAGGTGTGTCCAGGTGTGCCCAGGTGTGTCCCAGGTATCCCCAGGTATGTCCAGGTGTGCCCCAGGTGTGTCCCACATGTCTCCCAGGTGTATCCAGGTATCCCCAGGTGTGCCCCAGGTGTGCCCCAGGTGTGTCCCATGTGTCTCTCAGGTGTCCCCAGGTGTATCCAGGTATATCCAGGTGTGTCCCAGGTATGTCCAGGTATCCCCAGGTGTGTCCCAGGTGTGTCCCAGGTGTGTCCCCGCCCCGCAGGGGTTACCTGGTGTCCAGAGCGCAGGTACCGGGGCCGTGAGCAGCAGGTCGGACACGCAGGTGCAGTCCATGGCCGGGGGGGAGGGGAGGGGGCGTCACACCTGTGGGATTGGGGGGTTTAGGGCGGGGTTAGGGGCGTGGTTTATGTTATTTTAGGGCGGGGTTTAGGGCGGGGTTTGGGGCGTGGTCAGGGTTGGGTTTAGGGCGTGGTTTATTGTATTTTAGGGCGGGGTTTAAGGGGGTTTGGGGCGGGGTTTAGGGTGTTTTAGGGCGGGGTTTAGGATTTATTTAGGGCGGGGTTTAGGGCGGGGTTTGGGGGGTCCAGGGGGGTCTTTGGGGGCAAATTTGGGGTGAGGAGGTGCGTGAACACTTTGGGGTCTGGGGGGGCATTTTGGGCCCCCCCCCCCAATTTAGGGGAATTCAGGGGGGGACAGGGGGAGATTTTTAGGATCACAGGGAGGATTTTTGGGGTATTTATAAACACTGGGGCACATTTAGGGCCACAGAAAGAATTTTTGGGGTATTTTATGGACACTGGGGCACATTTAGGGCCATTTTTAGGGGATTTTTGGGGTATTTATGAACACTGGGGCACATTTAGGGCCATTTTTAGGGGATTTAGGGGGGATTTATGGACACTGGGGCACATTTAGGGCCATTTTTAGGGTCACAGGGAGGATTTTTGGGGCATTTTATGAACACTGGGGCACATTTAGGATCACAGAAATAATTTTTGGGGTATTTTATGGACATTTGGGCCCATTTAGGGCCGTTTTTAGGGCCAATTCACAAACACTTCCCGGCCTCATTCCCGGATTTGGGCTTCTCTTCCCCTCCCCCATCCCCCCCCCCCTCCCCCCTCGCCCCCTCCCCCACCCCCCCTCCCCTCCCCCCCCCGGTGCCCCCCGGCAGCGGCTCCGGTTCCTTCGTTATTTTGGGATTTCGGGGGATTTTTTTATTTTTTTATATTTTTTTTTTCCATTTCAAGTGGGCTCGTTAACGACCCGCGCTGGGATTTGGGGCCGGCGACCACCGCGGGGCGCGGAAAGAGCCCGTGGGGCCGCCCCATAGACACTGAGAGACCCCATAAATACACAGAAATATCCTATATACACAGAAATATCCTATATACACAGAAATCCCCCATAAACACACAGAGATCCCCTATAGAGACATGGGTACCCTTTATACACACAGAGATCCCCTATAGGGCACGGAAAGAGCCCGTGGGGCGGCCCCATAGACACTGAGAGACCCTATAAACACACAGAGAGATCCTATATACACAGAAATCCCCTATAGGGCACAGAGCGGCCCTATAGACACTGAGAGACCCCATAAATACACACAGAGAGATCCTATATACACACAGAGAAACCATAAACACACAGAAATCCCCTATAGATACTGAAAAAACCCTATAAACGCACAGAGACCCCATAAATAGACAGAAATATCCTTTATGGACGCACAGAAATCCCCTATAGGGCATGGGGCGGCCCTATAGACACTGAGAGACCCCATAAACACACAGAGATCCTAGAAATACACACAGATCCTTTATAGACACACAGAGAGACCCCATAGGGCACGGAAAGAGCCCGTGGGGCGGCCCCATAGACACTGAGAGACCCCATAAACACACAGAGAGATCCTATACACACAGAAATATCCTATAGACACACAGAGACCCCATAAACACACAGAAATCCCCTATAGAGACATGGATACCCTTTATAGACACACACAGAGACCCCATAAACACACAGAGAGATCCTTTATACACACAGGGATTCCCTATAGGGCACGGCACGGCCCTATGGACACTGAGAAACCCTATAAACACACAGAGACCCTATAAATACACAGAGATCCTTTATACACACACAGAGATCCCCTATAGGGCACAGAGCAGCCCTATAGACACACAGATCCCCTATAGAGACAGAGATATCCTTTACACACACAGAGATCCCCTATAGACACAGAGAAACCCCATAAACACACATGGATCCCCTATAGGGCGCGGAAAGAGCCCGTGGGGCGGCCCCATAGACACTGAGAGACCCCATAAACACACAGAGACCCCATAAATACACACAGATCCCCTACAGACCCACAGAAACCCTATAAACACACATGGATCCCCCTATAGAGACTGAGAGACCCCATAAATACAGAGAAATCCTATAAATACACGAGATCCCTTTATACACACACAGAAATCCCCTATAGGGCGCAGAGATCCCCTATAGACACTGAGAGACCCCATAAACACACAGAGATCCCCTATAGACACACACAGCTCCCCTATATGGACACGGAGCCCTTGAACACAGGCCTCGACCCTTCAAACACCCACAGACCCCCCCTACAGACCCCCCTATAGACCCCTGACCCCCCTATAGACCCCAAATCTTCCCCAAACCCCCCTATAGACCCCTAAACCCTCTGTAAATCCCACTATAGACCCCAAACAGACCCCAACCCCCCACAGACACCAAATCCCCCCTATATCCCCCCCAGACCCCAAATAGACCCCTAAACCCCTATAGACCCCTAAAGCCCCCACATATCCCTAACCCCCCCCATAAACCCCCCATAGATCCCAAATAGACCCGTAACAACCCCCCAGACCCCAAATCCCACCCAAACCCCCCCCCATAGACCCCTAAAACTCCCATAAATTCCCCTACAGACCCCTGACCCCCTATAGACCCCTAAATCCCCCATAAACCCCCCTGTAGACCCCAAATCCCACCCAAAACCCCCCCGAAAAACCCCTCTGAAGCCCCCAGACCCCAAATTCCCCTATAAACCCCAAATCCCCCCACAGACCCCAAATAGACCCCAAACCCCCCTATAGACCCCAAATCCCTCCCCAAAACCCCCAAAACCCCAAAATCGACCCCAAACCCCCCATAAACCCCCCAAATCCCCCCCTACAGACCCCAAATAGACCTTCAAACACCCCAGACCCCAAATAGACCCCAAGCCTCCCATAAACCCCCCTATAGACCCCAAATCCCACCCCAAAACCCCTTTAAAGCCCCCCAAACCCCCTCAAAGCCCCCCAGACCCCAAATCCCCCCAAAAACCCCTTTAAAGCCCCCCAAACCCCCTCAAAGCCCCCCAGACCCCAAATCCCCCCCCAAACCCCTTTAAAGCCCCCCAAACCCCTCAAAGCCCCCCAGACCCCAAATCCCCCCCCAAACCCCTTTAAAGCCCCTCAACCCCCCTTTAAACCCCCCCAGACCCCAAATCCCCCCCATAAACCCCCCAAGCCCCGCCCCCCTCATGAATTATTCACGACCCCCAATTAAAGCCGCCCCGGTCGGTTCCATGACCCGCGGCGATGGCAGCGAGCGCCGACCCCCCCCCAAAATAAACCCCATAGACCCCACAGACCCCCCCTCACCCCACAGACCCCCCCTCACCCCACAGACCCCCCCCCGCCCCATAAATCCCCCCCCCCTCCGGCCCCGATCGATCCCCCCGATCAATGGGGCGGCTTTTGATCTGGGGGATTGGGGGATTGGGGAGGGGGTCTGGGGGGGTCTGGGGGGTCTCCGGGATGGACACGGCGCCCTATAGAGTGAGGAGGACCCCATAGAACCCCCATAGAGACCCCAATAATCCTATAGAACCCCCCCATAGCCCCATAGAGACCCCATAGAGTCCCCATAACCCCACACTGCCCCATAGAGACCCCATAGCAACATAGAGACCCCATAGAGACCCCATAGAGACCCCCATAGCCCCACAGAGCCCTTATAGCCCCATAGAGACCCCATAGACCCCCATAGCCCTACACTGCCCCATAGAGACCCCATAGAGACCCCATAGAGACCCCATAGAGTCCCCCATTGCCCTACACAGCCCCTATAACCCCATAGAGACCCCATAGCAACACAGAGACCCCACAGAATGCCCCCACAGCCCCATAGAGACCCCACAGCACCATAGAGACCCCATAGAGACCCCCCCATAGCAACATAGAGACCCCATAACCCCACACAG
Source organism: Zosterops lateralis (assembly GCF_965231275.1). Taxonomy (NCBI): domain Eukaryota; kingdom Metazoa; phylum Chordata; class Aves; order Passeriformes; family Zosteropidae; genus Zosterops; species Zosterops lateralis. The sequence goes on from NC_139791.1 coordinate 90,762, forward strand.
TCCCTAGAACCCCACAGAATCCCCCCATAGCCCTATAACCCCATAGAGACCCCACAGAGTCCCCATAGCCCCATAGAGACCCCACAGAGACCCCATAACCCCACACTGCCCCATAAAGATCCTATAGAGACCCCACAGAACCCCCCCATAGCCCTATAGGCCCATAGAGACCCCATAGAGACCCCATAGAGCCCCCATAGCCCCATAGAGCCCCCATAGCCCCATAGAGACCCCCATAGCCCCATAGAGATCCCACAGAGACCCCATAACCCCACACTGCCCCATAAAGATCCTATAGAGACCCCATAGAGACCCCACAGAACCCCCCCATAGCCCTATAGGCCCATAGAGACCCCATAGACCCATAGAGACCCCATAGACCCATAGAAGCCCCATAGAGACCCCACAGAGACCCCCACAGCCCTATAGCCCCATAGAGACCCCATAGCAACAGAGAGACCCCATAGAGACCCCATAGAGACCCCATAGAGACCCCCCATAGCCCTATAGCCCCATAGAGACCCCATAGCAACAGAGAGACCCCATAGAGACCCCATAGAGACCCCATAGCCCCATAGAGCCCCCATAGCCCCATAGAGACCCCCCATAGCCCTACACTGCCCCATAGGAGACCCCATAGCGACATTGAGACCCCCATAGCAACACAGAGACCCCATAGAGACCTTATAACCGCATAGAGGCCCCATAGAGACCCCATAGAGACCCCATAGCAACATAGAGACCCCATAGAGACCCCATAGAACCATGGAGACCCCACAGTCCCACACAGCCCCCATAGTCCCATAGAGACCCCATAAGAGACTCTATAACCCCATAGAGACCCCCCTATAGCCCCATGGAGACTTCACAGAGACCCCCATAACCCCACACAGCCCCTATGGCCCCATAGAGACCCCACAAACCCCATATAGGGTCTGGAAAGACACCCCCCCCCCCTCCTCCCGTGCCCTATAGAGGGTCGTGAGACCCCCATGACCCTATAGAGAGTCTGGAGAGACCCCCAGACCCCATATAGGGTCTAGAGAGACCCCCAGACCCTATAAAGGGTCAGGATGGACCCCATGGCCCTGTAAAGGGTCGGGATGGAGCTCTGGCCCCATAGAGGGTCTGGAGACCCCACTGGGCCCCATAGAGGGTCTGGAGAGACCCCAGACCCTATAAAGGGTTTGGAGATCCCCCAGACCCTATAAAGGGTCGGGATGGACCCCCCGACCCCCCCAGACCCCATAGAGGGTCTGGAGAGACCCCAGACCCTATAAAGGGACTGGAGACCCCCCAGAGCCCATAAAGGGTTGGGAGACCCCCCCCCATATCCTACACGCCCCCCCGGCCCTATAGACAGTCCCCCCCCGCCCCCCCCCCCCCCAGGCCGGCGCTGTTTGCGCTGTTAATGAGGAGCCATTAATTATCAATTAATTATTATTAATTACCCCCCGACGCCGCCGCTGAGCGTTTGTTTGTTTGTTTGTTTGTTCTGGGGAACTGTGGGGGGTTCTATGGGGGATCTGTGGGGTTGTGGGGGATTTATGGGGCGGTGTGGGGCTACAGGGGATCTATGGGGCAGTGTGGGGCTGTAGGGTCTTTATGGGGCGGTGTGGGGCTGTAGGGTCTATATGGGGCGGTGTGGGGCTGTAGGGGATCTGTGGGGCTGTGGGGTCTCTATGAGGCGGTGTGGGGCTACAGGGGATCTATGGGGCAGTGTGGGGCTGTAGGGTCTATATGGGGCGGTGTGGGGCTGTAGGGGATCTGTGGGGTCTCTATGGGGCTGTAGGGTCTTTATGGGGCGGTGTGGGGCTGTAGGGGATCTGTGGGGTCTCTATGGGGCTGTGGGGCTCTATGGGGCGGTGTGGGGCTACAGGGGATCTATGGGGCAGTGTGGGGCTGTAGGGTCTTTATGGGGCGGTGTGGGGTTGTAGGGGATCCGTGGGGTCTCTATGGGGCTGTGGGGCTCTATGGGGCGGTGTGGGGCTACAGGGGATCTATGGGGCGGTGTGGGGCTGTGGGGGATCTGTGGGGTCTCTATGGGGCTGTGGGGCTCTATGGGGCGGTGTGGGGCTATAGGGGATCTGTGGATCTGTGGGGTTATGGGAGACCTGTGGGGCTGTAGGGGTTCTATGGGGCTGTAGGGGCGGTGTGGGGCTATGGGGTCCCTATGGGGCCTGTGTAGGGTTATGGGGGGGCTCTATGGGGCTATAGAGCTATGGGGGGGAGGGTTTCTATGGGGTTCTGTGGGGTCTCTATGGGGCTACAGGGAATCTATGGGGCTGTGTCGGGCTATAGGGGATGTGTGTGGGGTCTCTATGGGGTTGTGTGGGGCTATAGGGGATCTGTGTGGGGTTATGGGGCGGTTCTATGGGTGGGGCTGTGTGGGGCTATAGGGGCTCTATGGGGTCTCTATAGGGCCAGGGGGTCCATCCAACCCTTTTTAGGGTCTGGGGTCCATCCCGACCCTCTATAGGGTCTGGGGTCTCTGCAGACCCCATAACCAGACCCCATAACCAGATCCTTTATAGGGTCTGGGGTCTCTCCAGTCCCTCTATGGGGGCCGGGGGGTCTCCAGTCCTTCTATAGGGTCTGGGGTCTCTCCAGACCCTCTATAAGGCCGGGGGGGTCTCCAGACCCTCTATGGGGTCTGGGGTCTCCAGTCCCTCTATGGGGTCTGGGGTCTCTCCAGTCCCTCTATGGGGTCTGGGGTCTCTCCAGTCCCTCTATGGGGCCGGGGGTCTCCAGACCCCATAACCAGCCCCCATAACCAAACCCTCAATAGGGTCTGGGGTCTCTCCAGTCCCTCTATTGGGTCTGGGGTCTCTGCAGCCCCCACAACTCCTCCCCATTAATAAAAACGCCGCCGGAGGGGTCGGAAAAGGGTCGGGGGGAGGGAATTTGGGGAGGGGTCCCAGGGGGGTCCCGCAGCCGCCACTTCAAAGCGCCGCCGCCCCCGGGGCGGATCCGGTTTGGGTTTATTTTGGGGAGGATTTGGGGGGGTTTGGGGGGATTTGGGGAGGGGGCTTGGGGCTGTTTGTGATTGAAGGGTCCTTGGGGGAATTTGGGGAGGGGTCTGAGGGGAATTTGGGGGAATTTGGGGGGGGTTTGGGGGGATTTTGGGGGGGCTTGGGGCTGTTTGAGATCCGAGGGTCTCCAGGGGAATTTGGGGAGGGGTCTTGGGGGGATTTGGGGGGATTTTGGGGGGATTTTGGGGGGATTTTGGGGCTGTTTGAGATCCGAGGGGTCCTGGGGGAATTTGGGGAATTTGGGGAGGGGTCTGGGGGGATTTTGGGGGGGGATTTTGGGGGAATTTGGGGAGGGGGTTAGGGGGAATTTGGGGGAATTTGGGGAGGGTCTGGGGGGGGATTTGGGGAGGGAATTGGGGAATTTGGGGGAGATTTGGGGGAATTTGGGGAGGAGTCTGAGGGGGAATTTGGGAGGGGTCTGGGGGAATTCGGGGAGGGGTCTGGGAGGGATTTGGGGGGAATTTGGGGAGGGGTCTGAGGGGGATTTGGGGGGAATTTGGGGAGGGGTCTGGGGGAATTTTGGGGGAATTTGGGGAGGGGATTTGGGGGGGTTTGGGGGGAATTTGGGGAGGGGTCTGGAGGGAATTTGGGGAGGGGGCGTGGCCTCGCTAATTAGCGGGTGATTACGCATTTGGGGAGGGGTCGCACGGGGGTCCTGGGAAAAGGGAAAGGGAGACCCCCGACCCCTGACCCCAAAAAGAGCCCCCAAAGACCCCCAAAGATCCCCAAAGACCCCCAAATCCCCCCAAAATCCCCCTCCCCAATTTATCTCCCCTAATTATTCCAATTTATTCCCATTTTTTCCCTTTTTTTCCCCAATTTTGGGGTTTTTTCCCCAATTTCGGGGGTCTCCGGTTCTGGGGTGTCCCCCTCTTGTCCACCCCTATTCCAGGGGGTCTCCAGCCCCCTCCCCAATTTATCTCCCCTAATTATTCCAATTTATTCCCCTTTTTTTTCAATTTTTCCCTTTTTTCCCCCTTTTTTTTCCCCGATTTTCCCCATTTTTTCCCCAATTTCGGGGGTCTCCGGTTTCTAGTTGTCCCCCCCAGTCCCGGGGGTCTCCAGCCCCCTCCCCAATTTATCCCCCTAATTATTCCAATTTATTCCTTTTTTTTCAATTTTTTTTCCCTTTTTTTTCCCTTTTTTCCCCATTTTTTCCCATTTTTTCCCCAATTTCGGGGGTCTCCGGTTTCGAGGCGCCCCCGCCCAATCCCGGGGGGGTCTCCAGCCCCTCGCCCCCTCCCCAAATTGGATCCGCCGAAGCCTCAAATCAAAAGAAAACGAAAAAAAAAAATAAAAAATAAAAAATAAGAATCGGCGTCAGGAACTAAAGTGGCTCCAAATGAAGAAAAATGAACCCGGGGCCGGAAAGCGGCGGCGGCGGGACCCCCCGAGACCCCCCAGAGACCCCCCAGAGACCCCCGGGATGGGCTGGGGGGGCTTGGGGGGGGTTGGGGATTTTTGGGGATTTTTTGGGGGGGGATTTTTTGGGGGGATTTTTTGGGGGTTTTGGGGGGATTTTGGGGGGTTTTCTGAGGGTCTTTGGGGGGTTTTAGGGGAATTTGGGGGGATTTTGGGGGGATTTCGGGGGTCTTTGGGGGGTCTGCGAGGGATTTGGGATTTTTGGGGTTTTTTGGGATTTTTGGGATTTTTTGGGGATTTTTTGGGGGGTTTTGGGAGGATTTTTTTGGTTTTTTGGGGTTTTTTTTTGGGGGGGGGATTTGCTGATTTAGGGGGTTTTTTTGAGGGGTTTTGGGGGGGTCTTTGGGGGGTTTTGGGGAGATTTGGGAGGATTTGGGGGAATTTTGGGGGTCTTTGGGGAGATTTTGAGGTTTTTTCGGGAGACCCCCGAAATTGGGGAAAAAAAAAAAACAAAATTGGGGAAAAATGGGAAAAAATGGGGGAAAAATGGGAATAAAATGGGGAAAAAATGGGAATAAATGAGAAAAAAAAAAAAAGAGAAAAAAATGGGGAAAAATGGGGGGAAAATGAGAATAAAATGGGGGGGAAAATGGGGAAAAAATGGGGGAAAATGGTAAAAAAATGGGGAAAAAATGAGAATAAAATGGGGAAAAAATGGAGAAAAAATGGGGGGAAAATGGGAATAAATGAGGGAAAAAAATGGGGAAAAATGAGGAAAAAATGGGGAAAAAATGGGGGGAAAATGGAAAAAAAATGGGAATAAAATGGGGAAAAAATGGAGAAAAAATGGGGGGAAATGGGAATAAATGAGGGAAAAAAATGGGGAAAAATGAGGAAAAAATGGGGAAAAAATGGGGGGAAAATGGAAAAAAAAATGGGAATAAAATGGGGGGAAATGGGGAAAAATGGGGGAAAAATCGGAATAAAATTGGGAAAAATAATTGAAAAAAATAGGAAAGAACCGGGACCGAACCGGGCCCAAAAACGGCCCCAAAAGGGAACTGGCCCCAGAATGGAACAGGCCCCACACCGACCCCAAAAGGGAATGGCACAGACCCCACACAGACCCCACACCAGCCCCACACCGATCCTATAGGATCTGAATTGGGAATGACCCAGGAATGACACCGACCCCACACTGGAACGGCTTTGATCCCACACCGACCCCACACTGATCCCATATCAACCGTACACTGATCCCACAGTGACCCCACAGTGATCCCGGCTCTGACAGGGACTGGAGCGACAGGGATCCCACAGTGACCCCACACTGATCCCAAATTGATCCCACACTGACCCCACAGCAGCCCCACACAAGAACAGCACCAACCCCACACTGATCCCACACGGATCCTATAGGATCTGAATTGGGAATGACTCAGGAATGACACCGACCCCACACTGGAAAAGCTCTGACCCCACAGGAACGGCTTTGATCCCACACCGACCCCACAGCAGCCCCACAGCGGCCCCACACAAGAACAGCTTTGATCCCACAGCAGCCCCACACCGACCCCAAACACCACAGACACCACACGGGAATGGGACTGGCCCCACAGCGGCCCCAGACAGATCCTGCACAGATCCTAATTGGGAATGACTCGGGAATGGCTCCGACCCCACACAGGAACCGGCCCCACAGTGACCCCACAGTGGAACTGACCCCACACCAGCCCCAAACAGCACAGACACCACACGGGAATGGGACCGGCCCCACACCGACCCCACAGTGGCCCCGAACAGCACTGACCCCACACGGATCCTACACTGACCCCACATGGGAACAGCTTTGATCCCACACAGGCCCCACACCGACCCCACAGCGGCCCCGAACAGCACCGACCCCACACGGATCCTACACCGACCCCACATGGACCCCACACCGACCCCACAGCAATTCCAGCTCTGACAGGGATTGGAGCGATGGGGATCCCACACTGACCCCACACTGACCCTACACTGATCCCGGCAGCCCCAGAAGCCGGGACATCGTGCCCAGGTGTGCCCAGGTGTGCCCAGGTGTGCCCAGGTGTGCCCAGGTGTGCCCAGAACACGTACACAGGTGTGCCCAGGTGTGCAAGGCCACGCAGGGCACACACACACACCTGTGCAGGCGTGCAGGGCACACGTGAGCCACGTGCAGAGCGCGTGCCACGTGCGAGGGCCACACGTGCCCAGGTGTGCGAGGACACACGTGTACGAGCCCACAGGTCACACGTGAGCACGCGCAGAGAGCTCACGCGCGCAGGTGTGCAAAGACACGTGAACATCCCCAGAGCACACACGTGTGCAGGCGTGCAGGCCACACGTGAGACCCAGCACGGAGCGCACGCGTGCGCAGCAATGCGGGGCACACGTGAGCACGCGCAGCGCACACGTGCACAGGTGTGCAAGGACATACGTGAACACACACAGAGCTCACGTGTACAAGCTCACGGGTCACACGTGAACACACACGGAGCACACGTGCCCAGGTGTGCAGGGCCCACGTGTGACCCCGACACAGAACGCATGTGCCCAGGTGTGCAGGGACACCTGAGCATCCCCAGAGCTCACGTGCGCAGGCGTGCAAGGACAGGTGAGCACACGCAGAGCTCACGTGTACGAGCCCACAGGTCACACGTGAACACACGCAGAGCTCACGTGTACGAGCTCACATGCACAGGTGTGCAAGGACACCTGAGCACGAGCAGAGCTCACGTGCACAGCCCCACAAGCCACACGTGCACAGGTGTGCAAGGACACGTGAACACACACAAAGCTCACGCGCCCAGGTGTGCAGGGCCCACGTGTGCCCCGACACAGAACGCACCTGCGCAGGTGTGCAAGGACACCTGAACACACACAGAGCTCACGTGTACAAGCTCACGGGTCACACCTGCGCAGGTGTGCAAGGACACCTACCCGGCCCGCGCGTGCCCGGCCGTGCACAGACCACACCCCCCTCCCCAAAAACCGCCTCGGGACCCCCCACCCCACGTGCCGCAGCGCCCCCCCCCCCCCAAAAAAAAAAAAAAAAAAAAAAGGGATTTGGGGGGGGGGGGATTGGGGAGGGGTCTGGGGGGTCTGGGGGGTCTGGGGGGTCTATGGGGCTGGGGGGGCTGGGGGGTCTCTCTGACCTCTGTGGGGCCTGGGGGGGGGGTCTCTCTGGTCGCTGTGGGGTCCCTGTGGGGTCTCTATAGGGCAGGGGGTCTCTGTGGGGTCTCTCCAGAGCCAGGGGGTCTCTGTGGGGTCTCTGTGGGGTCCTTGTGGGGTCTCTGAGCCCTGTGGGGTCTCTGTGGGGCCCGGGGGGTCTCTCACCCCTCCAGGGTCTCTATAGGATCCCTGTGGGGTCCCTGTGGGGTCTCTATAGGGCAGGGGGTCTCTCCAGAGCTCGGGGGGTCTCTGTGGGGTCTCTGAGCCCTGTGGGGTCCCTGTGGGGCCCGAGGGGGTCTCTCCGGGGTGTCTATAGGGTCTCTATGGGGCAGGGGGTCTCTCTGAGCCCTGTAGGGTCCCTGTAGGGTCTCTATAGGGCAGGGGGTCTCTCTGGTCTCTGTGGGGTCTCTGTGGGGCCTGGGGGGTCTCTCACCCCTCCAGGGTCTCTATGGGATCCCTGTAGGATCCCTGTAGGGTCTCTGTGGGGTCTCTATAGGGCAGGGGGTCTCTGTGGGGCCCAGGGGGTCTCTGTGGGGCCCAGGGGTCTCTATAGGATCCCTGTAGGGTCTCTCCAGTCTCTCTCTAGGGCAGGGGGGTCTCTCCAGAGCCCGGGGGTCTCTATAGAGTCCCTGTAGGGTCCCTGCAGGGTGTCTGTAGGGTCCCTGAGCCCTGTAGGGTCCCTATGGGGTCTCTATAGGGCAGGGGGTCTCTATGGGGCCTGGGGGTGTCTATAGGATCCCTGTGGGGTCCCTGTAGGGTCTCTCTGAGCCCGGGGGGTCTCTCCAGACCCCGGGGGGTCTCTGTGGGGTCTCTATAGGGTCTCTATAGGGCAGGGGGTCTCTCCAGAGCCCGGGGGTCCCTGTAGGGTCCCTGTAGGGTGTCTATAGGGTCCCTGAGCCCTGTGGGGTCTCTGTGGGGTCTCTGTAGGGCCGGGGGGTCCCTGTGGGGGTCTCCCGCCGCCCCCTCCCCTCCGCCGGGCGCTGATGGATTCCCCGCACTTGGGCAGGGGGTCTCTGTGGGGTCCCTGTGGGGTCTCTATAGGGCAGGGGGTCTCTCCAGAGCCCGGGGGGTCTCTATAGGGTCCCCGGGGGTCTCCAGGCGCCCCCTCCCCACGCCGGGCGCTGATGGATTCCCCGCACTTGGGCAGGGGGTCTCTGTGGGGTCTCTATAGGGTCCCCGGGGGTCTCCAGGCGCCCCCTCCCCACGCCGGGCGCTGATGGATTCCCCGCACTTGTCTCTTAATCTCCGGCGCGATCGATTCGCTATTTCCCTTTGTTGCCAGAAACTTCGATCGGGGGCCCGGCAGCGGCGGGCGGGGGGCTCGGGGGGCTCGGGGGGGCTCAAAGGGGGGGGGTAAAAATATGGGGAGGGGTCTTGGAGCGGGGGGGAAACACCCGGGAACGGCCCGAGAAAAAAATAATAATAAATAAATAAAGTTGGGAACTCACCGCGGGGCGGCCCCGCATCGGGCCCGGGGGTCCTGGGGGGTCCTGGGGGATCTTGGGGGGTCTTGAGGGGTTTTTGGGGGGTCCTGGAGGGTCTTGAGGGGGTCTTGGAGGCTCCTGGGGGGTCTTGGGGGGTCTTGGAGGGTCTTGAGGGGTTTTGGAGGGTCCTGGAGGGTCTTGAGGGGGGTTTTGGGGGGTCTTGGAGGGTCCTGGAGAGTCCTGGGGGGTCCTGGAGGGTCTTGAGGGGTCTTGGAGGGTCTTGGGGGGGTTTTGGAGGGTCTTGGAGGGTCTTGGGGGGTCTTGAGGGGTCTTGGAGGGTCTTGGAGGGTCCTGAGGGGTTTTTGGGGGATCTTGAGGGGGGTTTTGGAGGGTCTTGAGGGGTCTTGAGGGGTTTTGGAGGGTCCTTGGGGGGTCTTGGGGGGTCCTGGGGGGTTCTGGAGGGTCTTGGGGGGTCTTGAAGGGTCTTGGAGGGTCTTGGAGGGTCTTGAGGGGTCTTGGGGGGTCTTGAGGGGTCTTGGAGGGTCTTGGAGGGTCTTGGAGGGTCCTGGGGGGTCTCGGAGGGTCTTGGAGGGTCTTGGGGGGTCCTGGAGGGTCTTGGAGGGTCCTGGGGGGTCTCGGAGGGTCTTGGGGGGTCCTGGGGGGTCTCGGAGGGTCTTGAGGGGTCTTGGAGGGTCTTGGGGGGTCCTGGGGGGTCTTGGGGGTCCGGAGGGTTCGGGGTCGGGGGTCTCAAAAGCCGCCCCCAGACCCTTTTAAAAGGTTTGTGGCATCGGCAAGAGGAGGTGGGGAAAAGGGTCTGGGGGAGATGGGGGGAGGAATTGGGGTCTGGGGGAGATGGGAGAGGGAGGGATTTGGGGTCTGGGGGAGAGGGAAGGTGGGGAAAAGGGTCTGGGGGAGATGGGGGAGGATTTGGGGGTCTGGGGGATGGAGAGAAGGAGGAGGAGAGGGGGAAAGGTGGGGAAAAGGGTCTGGGGGAGATGGGGAAGGGATTTGGGTCTGGGGGATGGAGGGAAGGGATTTGGGGTCTGGGGGAGAAGGAAGGAGGAATTTGGGGGTCTGGGGGATGGAGGGATGGAGGAGGAGAGGGAAAAGAGGGAGAATTTGGGGGTCTGGGGGAGAGGAGGGGAGGAATTTGGGTCTGGGGGAGAAGAGGGGAGAAATCAGGGATGGAGAGGGGAAAGGATGGAGGGAGCGGGGAAAACCGGGGGGTCTGGGGTCGCGAGGGTGGAGAGACCGGGAAGGACCCGGGGGGTCTGGGGTCGCGAGGATGGAGAGACCGGGAAGAACCCGGGGGGGTCTCGGATGGAAGAACCAGAGGGGAAGGAGCCGGGGGTCGGTGGGAGAGGGATGGAGAGACCGGGGGGTCTGGGGGAGAAGAGATGGAAGGACCGGGGGGTCTGGGGGATGGAGGAACCGGAGAGGAAGGACCGGGGGTCTGGGGGAGAGGGATGGAAGAACCGGAGGTCGGTGGGAGACAGAAGGACGGACGCGGGGAGAGAACCGGGGGTCTCGGGGGGCGGGGATGGAAGAACCGGGGGGTCTCCGGGAGCGGGAAGGACCGGGGGGTCTCGGGGGGCGGGGATGAAGGACTGGAGGGGTCTGGGGGAGTGAGGATGAAGGACTGGAGGGGTCTGGGGGAGTGAGGATGAAGGACCGGGGGTCTCCGGGAGCGGGAAGGACCCGGGGGTCGGAAGGAGCGGGGGGATGAAGGACCCGGGGGGTCTCGGGGGGGTGGGATTTCGGGGAGGGGGAGATGAAAGAACCGGGGGGTCTGGGGGAAGAGCCGGGACGGCGCCGGGGGAGCGCCCGGGGGTCGGGGGGAGCGGGGATGGAGCGGGAAAAGAGGGGAAGGGGATGCTCAGGAATGCCGGGATGGAGCCGGGACGGGAAGGAGAGGCTCGGGAAGCGAAAGAGGGGCTCGGGAATGCGGGGAGGGAGCGGGGATGGAGAGGGGATGGAGCGGGAAGGGAAGGGAAAAGGACGCTCGGGGATGCGGGGAGGGAGCGGGGATGGAGCTGAGACGGAGAGGGAAAAGAGGGGAAGGGGAGGCTCGGGAATGCGGGGAAGGAGCGGGCAGGGAACGGGGATGGAGCGGGATGGACGGAGCGGGGATGGAAAAGAAAAGGATGCTCAGAATGCGGGGACGGACCGAGGACGGAGAGAGCGGGGACGGAGCGGGGACGGAGCGGGGAAAGAGGGGAAGGGGAGGCTCGGGAATGCGGGGATGGAGCCGGGACGGAGCCGGGACGGAGGGAGCCGGGATGGATCGGGAAGGGAAGGGAAGGGGAGGCTCGGGAATGCGGGGATGGAGGAACCGGGAAGGGACGGAGAGGAGACCGAGGGAGCGGGGACGGAGCTGGGACGGAGCGGGGATGGAGAGGGAATAGAAGGGAAGGGGAGGCTCAGGAATTGCGGGGATGGAGCCGGGATGGAGCCGGGATGGAGCCGGGACTGGAAGGGAAGGAGAGGCTCAGGGATGCGGGGATGAAGGAAGGATGGAACCGGGACTGGACGGAGCGGGGACGGAGCGGAGACCGGAGGGATCGGGAAGGGACGGAGCGAGGACGGAGCGGGAAGGGAAGGAGGAGAGCGGAGGATGGAGCGGGGATGGATCGGGATGGACGGAGCGGGAAGCGAAGAGAAGGGGAAGAGGAGGCTCGGGAATGCGGGGACGGAGCCTGGACGGAGGGAGCGGGGAAGGAGCGGGGCTGGAAGCGAAGGGGAGGCTCAGGAATTGCGGGGACGGAGCGAGAAGGGAAGGGAAGGGACAGGACGGAGCGGGGATAGAAGGGAAGGGGATGTTCAGGAATGCGGGGATGGAGCCGGGACGGGAAGGAGAGGCTCGGGAATGCGGGGACGGAGAGGGGATGGAGCAGAGACGGAGCGAGAAGGGAAGGAGGAGAGCGGAGGATGGAGCAGAGACCGAGGGAGCGGGGATGGAGCCGGGATGGACGGAGCGGGAAGGGAAGGGAAGGGAAGGGAAGGGAAGGGAAGGGAAGGGAAGGGAAGGGAAGGGAAGGGAAGGGAAGGGAAGGGAAGGGAAGGGAAGGGAAGGGAAGGGAAGGGAAGGGAAGGGAAGGGAAGGGAAGGGAAGGGAAGGGAAGGGAAGGGAAGGGAAGGGAAGGGAAGGGAAGGGAAGGGAAGGGAAGGGAAGGGAAGGGAAGGGAAGGGAAGGGAAGGGAAGGGAAGGGAAGGGAAGGGAAGGGAAGGGAAGGGAAGGGAAGGGAAGGGAAGGGAAGGGAAGGGAAGGGAAGGGGATGGAAGCGAAGGGGAGGCTCAGGAATGCGGGGATGGAGCCGAGGACCCCCCGACGGAAGGAGGGAACAGGAGGGAGAGGAAGGAGCGGGACCGAGGGAGCGGAGCGAGCCCCGGGACGGCGGGGACGGAGCGGGGAGAGCGGGGAGAGGGAAGGAAGGAGCGGGGATGGAAAACCGGGATAAGGAGGGGAGGGAAATCCAAGGATGGGAAAACCGGGATAAGGGAAAAGACCCGGGGATGGAAAACCGGGATAAGGGAGAGTCTGGAGATGGAAAAAACCGAGATATGGGGGAATGTGAGGGGGATGGAGAACCGGGATGAGGAGGGGAGAGAAATCCAAGGATGGGGAAACCGGGATGAGGAGAAAGGTCTGGGGATGGAAAACCGGGACCCGGGAGAGGACCCGGGGATGGAAAACCGGGAGAAGGGGAGGGAAACCGGGATGAAGAAGGGGCAGGAAAAACCGGGATAAGGGAAAAGACCCGGGGATAGAAAACCAGGACCTGGGAGAAGACCCGGGGATGGAAAACCGGGATGAGGAGGAAGATCCGGGCAGGGAAAACTGGGATAAGGGAGAAGAACTGGGGAGGGAAAACCGGGATAAGGAAGAAGATCCGGGCAGGGAAAACTGGGATAAGGGAGAAGAACTGGGGAGGGAAAACCGGGATAAGGAAGAAGATCCGGGCAGGGAAAACTGGGATAAGGGAGAAGAACTGGGGAGGGAAAACCGGGAGGAAGAGGGAGAGTCTGGAGATGGAAAAACCGGGATATGGGGGAATGTGAGGGGGATGGAGAACCGGGATGAGGAGGGGAAAAGGGTCAAGGATGGAGAACCAGGAGAAGGGAGAGGACCCGGGGATGGAAAACCGGGATGAGGAGGGGCAGGAAAAACCGGGATAAGGGGAAAGACCCGGGGATAGAAAACCAGGACCTGGGAGAGGAAAAAAAAAAAAAAAAAAAAAAAAGGAGAAAAGGAAGGAAAAGGAGGAAAAGGAACCGGGAGGAGGAAGAGGAAGGTCCGGGAATGGGAAAACCGGGGATGAAGGAGGGGATGGAAAACTGGGATAAGGGAGAAGAGCCGGGGAGGGAAAACCGGGAGGAAGAGGGAAATTTGGGAGCCGGGAGGAGGAGGAGGAGGAGGAGGAGGAGAAAGGGAGGAAGAGGAGAAGAGGAGGAGGAGGAGGAAGAGGAGGATGAAGAGGAGGAAGAGGAGAAGGGCGGGAGGAAGGGGAGGAAGAGGAAGAGGAAGAGGAAGAGGAAGAGGAAGAGGAGAAGGGGAGGAAGGCTCAGAGGAAGAGGAGAAGAGGATGAGGAGGGAAAAGGGACGGAGGAGGAAGAGGAGGAAAGAGGAGAAGGGGAGGAAGGCTCAGGGGATGAGGAAGAGGAAGGAAAGGGATGAAGGAGGAAGGGGAGGAAAAGGGGAGGAGGAAGAGGAAGGAAAAGGAGGAAGAGGAGGAGGAAGAGGAAGGCTCTGAGGAAGAGGAGGAGGGGATGAAGGAAGGAGGAAGAGGAGAAGAAGAGGAGGAAGGAAAAGGGAAAAAAAAAGAGGAAAAGAAGAGGAAAAAAAAAAAGAATAAAAAGAGGAAAAAAAGGAATAAAAAGAGGAATAATAAAAGGAAAAAAAAAAGGAAAAAAAAAAAAGAGAAAAAAAAGAGGAAAAAAGGAAGAAAAAAAAAGGAATAAAAAGAGGAAGAAAAAGAGGAAAAAAGAGGAAGAAAAGGAATAAAAAAAGGGAAGAAAAAGAGGAAAAAAAGAGGAAAAAAAAAGAGGAAAAAAGAGGAAAAAAAAGGAAAAAGAGGAAAAAGAAAAAAAGGGAAAAAAGGAAGAAAAAGGGAAAAAAAGGAAAAAAAAAAGAGGAAAAAAGGAAAAAAAAAGGAGGAAAAAAGGAAAAAAAAAGAAAGAAAAAGAGGAAAAAAGAGAAAAAAAAGAGAGAAAAAAAGGGGAAAAAAAGGAATAAAAAGAGGAAGAAAAAGAGAAAAAAAAAAGGAAAAAAAAGAGGAAAAAAATAGGAAAAAAAAAGGAATAAAAAGAGGAATAAAAGGAAGAGGAAGAGGACGAAGGGCAGGACGCGCGCGAGGCCGAAGGCTCGGGGGGCCCGGGGGTCTCCTCCTCCTCCTCCTCCTCCTCCTCCTCCTCCCGGGCCGGTTTAAGTAGCGGCCGAGCGGGGCCGGCGGATCGATGGAGATAATTTTCCTCAAACTCGGAAAATAAAGTTCATCGCTGATCAAATTTGAGACCAAAACCAGCTGCGGCGGCGCGGCCCGAGATGGGCTTCGATCCGGGGGGGGGAGGGGGGAAAATAAATGGGGCGGGGGGCGAGGAATGGGGGAGACCCCCCCCCCCCACCACGGGGGATGGGGAGGGGTGGGGGAGGGGAGGGGACCCCCAAAAACGGCCCCAAAATGGCCCAAAACACCAAAAAGTGGCCCCAAAACGCCCCAAAATCCTCAAAAATGTCCCCAAAACCCCCCAAAATACCCCAAAATTGTCCCTAAAACCCCCAAAATTGTCCTTAAACCCCCCAAAAATGTCCTCAAAACACCCAAAATGTCCCTAAAACCCCAAAAATGTCCCTAAAATACCCAAAATTGTCCCTAAAATGCCCCAAAAGTGGCCCCAAAACACCCAAAAATGTCCCTAAAACACCCAAAATTGTCCCTAAAATGAACATGGACCCCCCAAAATGTCCCCAAAATCCCAAAAAAATGTCACTAAAACACCTGAAAATGTCCCAAAATCTCCAAAAGTGGCCCCAAAACACCCAAAAATGTCCCTAAAACACCCAAAAATGTCCTTAAAATGAAGGTGGACCCCCAAAAACGGCCCCAAAATTGCCCAAAACACCAAAAAGTGGCCCCAAAACGCCTCAAAATCCCCAAAAATGGCCCCAAAACACCCAAAAATGTCCCAAAATCCCCAAAAATGGCCCCAAAACACCCAAAAATGTCCCCAAAATGAACGTGAACCCCCCAAAAACGGCCCAAAAATGAATGTGGACCCCCAAAAATGGCCCCAAAACTCAAAAATATGTCATTAAAACACCCAAAAATGTCCCAAAATGCCCCAAAAATGTCCCTAAAACCAAAAAAATGTCCCTAAAATAACCCAAAAATGTCCCCAAAACCCCCCAAAATGAACGTGGACCCCCAAAATCGTCCCCACAACACCCAAAAGTGGCCCCAAAACCCCCCAAAATTGTCCCCAAAATACCCAAAAAGTCTCTAAAATACCCCAAATTCTCCCTAAAATGCCCCAAAATACCCCAAAAATTGTCCCCAAAATGAACTGGACCCCCCCCAAATTAACGTGACCCCCCCCCAAAGTGTCCCCGGGACCCCCAAAAATGGCCCCGGGACCCCCAAAAGTGTCCCCAAAACTCAAAAAAATGTCACTGAAACACCTTAAAATGCCCCAAAACCCCCAAAAGTGGCCCCAAAACACCCAAAAGTGGCCCCAAAATTAACGTGGACCCCCAAAATGTCCCGGGACCCCCAAAAATGGACCTGAAACACCCAAATTGTCCCCAAAACCCCCAAAAATGTCCCTAAAACCCCCCAAAACACCCCAAATTTTTCCCAAAATATCCCAAAATGTCCCCAAACCCCCCAAAAAGTCCCCAAAATACCCCAAATTCTCCCTAAAACCCCCAAAAATGTCCCTAAAACTCAAAAAAAGTCCCCAAAACCCCCCAAAATGTCCCCAAAACCCCCAAAATTGTGCCCAAAACACCAAAAAATGTCCCCAAAACCCCAAAAATGTCCCTAAAATACCCCAAAGTGTCCCCAAAACCCCCAAAAATGGCCCCAAAACACCAAAAAATGTCCTTAAAATGAACGTGGACCCCCAAAAATGGCCCCAAAACCCAAAAAAAAGTCATTAAAACACCTTAAAATGCCCCAAAACCCCCCAAAGTGGCCCCAAAACCCCCAAAAGTGGCCCCAAAACACCCAAAAATGTCCTTGAAATGAACGTGGACCCCCAAAAATGTCCCCAAAATTAACCTGACCCCCCCAAAAACGGCCCCGGGACCCCCAAAATGGACCTGAAACACCAAAAAAATGTCCCTAAAATGCCCCAAATTGTCCCCAAAACCCCCAAAAAAGTCCCCAAAATACCCCAAATTATTCCCAAAATGCCCCAAAAATGTCCCCAAAACCAAAAAAATGTCCCTAAAATAACCCAAAAATGTCCCCAGGACCCCCAAAAGTGGCCCCAAAACCCCCAAAAATGTTCCTAAAACACCCAAAAATGTCCCTAAAATGAACGTGACCCCCAAAAATGTCCCCAAAATTAAGTTAGCCCCCACGAAATGTCCCCAGGACCCCCAAAATTGTCCCCAAAATTAACCTGACCCCCCCTCAAATTGTCCCGGGACCCCCCAAATTATCCCCAAACCCCCCTAAAATGTCTCCAAAAATTAACGTGACCCCCTCCCAAAATGTCCCTGAGACCCCTCCCCAATTCCTGAGACCCCTCCCCAATCCCCTGCTCAGGGGTCCGGGGGGGCTTTGGGGGGTCTGGGGGGGTCCGGGGGGGCTTTGGGGGGTCTGGGGGGGTCCGGGGGTCTTTGGGGGGTCTTTGGGGGGTCCGGCGGGGCTTTGGGGGGTCTGGAGGAATTTTGGGGAGGGGGTTCAGCGGTTCAGGGGTGTCCGGGGGGTCTCCGCGGGTCTGGGGGCTTTGGGGGTGGTTCTGTGGGTCTGGGGTCTCCGGGGAGGGGTTTTATGGGTCTGGGGTCTTCAGGGGCGGGTTTTATGGGTCTGGGGTCTCCCGGGGCGGGTTTTATGGGTCTGGGGTCTTCAGGGGCGGGTTTTATGGGTCTGGGGGCTCCCGGGAGGGGTTTTATGGGTCTGGGGTCTTCAGGGGCGGGTTTTATGGGTCTGGGGTCTCTGGGGGTGGTTTTATGGGTCTGGGGGCTCCGAGACTGATCCGGGGGTCTCTCTGTGGGTCTGGGGTCTTCAGGGCGGTTTTTATGGGTCTGGGGTCTCCCGGGGCGGGTTTTATGGGTCTGGGGTCTCCCGGGAGGGGTTTTATGGGTCTGGGGGCTCCCGGGGCGGGTTTTATGGGTCTGGGGGCTCCGGGATTGAGCCGGGGGTCTCTCCGTGGGTCTGGGGTCTCCGGGAAGGATCTCTATGGGTCTGGGGTCTCCTTGGGGGTCTCTGGGAGCTCCGGGGGGAAACTCGGGGGTCTCTCCGTGGGTCGGGGGGCTCCGGGGGTGTTTCTGTGAGTCTGGGGTCTTCAGGGCGGGTTTTATGGGTCTGGGGGCTCCGGGGGAGGGTTTTATGGGTCTGGGGTCTCCACAACCATCCCATGGGGGGGTCTCTATGGGTTTGGGGTCTCTGGGGGCGGTTCTGTGGGTCTGGGGGCTCCGGGATTGAGCCGGGGGTCTCTCTGTGGGTCTGGGGTCTCCAGGGGCGGGTTTTATGGGTCTGGGGTCTCCATGGGGGGGTCTCAATGGGTCGGGGGCGGGTCTCTATAGTTCTGGGAGCTCCAGGGGTGGTTTTATTGGGTCTGGGGTCTCTCCATGGCTCTGAGGGTCTCTGGGGGAGGATTTATGGGTCTGGGGTCTCCACCACCGAGCCGGGGGGGTCTCAGTGGGTCGGGGGGAGTCTCTATAGGTCTGGAGTCCCCAGAGGGAGTTTAAATGGGTCTGGGGTCTCTGGGATTGAGCTGGGGAGGTTCTGTAGGTCCAGGCCGGGTTTTTTGGGTCTGGGGTCTTCAGGGTGGGTTTTATGGGTCTGGGGTCTCCACCAAGAACTCGAGGGGGGTCTCAGTGGGGTCTGTGTCTGTCTGGAGTCTCTGGAGAGGAGTTTCTATGGGTCTGGGGGCTCCAGGAGAGGTTCTATAGGCCCAGGGCCGGGTTTTTTGGGTCTGGGGTCTCTCTATGGGTCTGGGGTCTCCACAGGGGGGGTCTCCCATCCTGGGGGGGATTTCTATGGGTTTGGGGTCTCTGGGGGTGGTTTTACTGGGTCTGGGGGCTCTGGGTCTGGACCAACGGTGTCTCTGTGGGTCTGGGGGCTCCAGGGGAGGTTTTTATGGGTCTGGGGTCTCCATGGGGGGGGTCCCAGTGGGTCGGGAGTGTCTCTATAGGTCTGGAGTCCCCAGGGGGTGTTTTTATGGGTCTGGGGTCTCCAGGATCAAGCTGGGGAGGTTCTATGGGTCTGGGGGCGGGTTTTTTGGGTCTGGGGTCTCTCTATGAGTCTGGGGTCTCCACCACCATCCCAGGGGGGTCTCAGTGGGGTCTGTGTCGGTCTGGAGTCTCTGGGGGGAGTTTCTATGGGTCTGGGGTCTCCAGGGCTGTTTCTATGGGTCTGGGGTCTTCAGGGGCGAGTTTTTTGGGTCTGGGGTCTCCACCACCATCCCATGGGGGGGTCTCCCATCCCGGAAGGGTCTCTGGGGGTGGTTTTATGGGTCTGGGGGCTCTGGGTCTGGACCAACTGTGTCTTTATGGGTCTGGGGGTCTCCATGGCTCCGAGGGTCTCCAGGGGCGGGTTTTTTGGGTCTGGGGTCTCCAGGATGGAGCCAGGGGGGTCTCCCCTCCCTCCCAATATTTTCTTATCTGTCTGGGGACTCTGGGACCAAATTTGGGGCAGTTTTTATGGGTCTGGGGGCTCCAGGACAGGTTTTATGGGTCTGGGGTCTCTCTATGGGTGGTTTTTTGGGTCTGGGGTCTCCCCCCACCCTCCCAGTGTTTTCCTCGGTGTCTCGTCGCCGCCGGAATTATGAAAAATTCGCCCCATCGACAGCTCTGTGGGTCTGGGGGCTCTCCATGGCTCCAGGAGTGTTTCTATGGGTCTGGGGTCTTCAGGGCGGGTTTTATGGGTCTGGGGTCTCCATGGGGGGGTCCCAGTGGGTCGGGGGGAGTCTCTATGGGTCTGGAGTCCCCAGGAGGTGGTTTTATGGGTCTGGGGTCTCTCCATGGCTCCAGGGCCGAGCCAGGCCGGGTTTTTTGGGTCTGGGGTCTCTCTATGGGTCTGGGGTCTCCAGGATCGAGCCAGGGGGGTCTCTCCTCCCTCCCAATATTTTCGTGTCTTTCTGGGGACTCTGGGACCAAACTGGGGGGACTTTTTATGGGTCTGGGGTCTCTCCATGGCTCCAGGGCTGGACTAGGGTGGGTTTTTTGGGTCTGGGGTCTTCACTGCCGAGCCGAGGGGTCTCCCCACCCTCCCAGTGTTTTCCTCGGTGTCTCGTCGCTGCCGGAATTATGAAAAATTCGCCCCATCGACAGCTCTGTGGGTCTGGGGTCTCTCCATGGCTCTGGAGTCCCTGGGGGCGGTTTTATGGGTCTGGGGTCTCTGGGGGCGGTTTTATGGGTCTGGGGTCTCTATGGGGGGGTCTCCCATCCCGGAGGAGGGGTCTCAGTGGGTTTGGGGTCTCTGGGTGCGGTTTTATTGGGTCTGGGGTCTCTCCATGGCTCTGAGGGTCTCCGGGGGCGGTTTTATGGGTCTGGGGTCTCCATGGGGGGGTCTCAATGGGTCGGGGGCGGGTCTCTATAGGTCTGGGGTCTCCAGGGGTGTTTCTATGGGTCTGGGGGCTCCAGGGGAGTTTCTATGGGTCTGGAGTCCCTGGGGGAGGTTTTGTGGGTCTGGGGTCTTCAGGGGCGGGTTTTTTGGGTCTGGGGTCTCCAGGATGGAGCCAGGGGGGTCTCCCCTCTCTCCCAATATTTTGGTCTCTGTCTGGGGACTCTGGGACCAGATTGGGGGGACTTTTTATGGGTCTGGGGGCCCCGGAATCGAGCCAGGCAGGAACTGAGAGCGGTTTTTTGGGTCTGGGGTCTCCCCCCTCCCTGCCAGTGTTTTCCTCCCCGTCTCGTCGCCGCCGGAATTATGAAAAATTCGCCCCATCGACAGCTCTGTGGGTCTGGGGGCTCTGGGATTGAGCCAGGAGGAGTTTCTATAGGCCCAGGGCCGGGTTTTTTGGGTCTGGGGTCTCCCCCCACCCTGCCAGTGTTTTCCTCGGTGTCTCGTCGGCGGCGGAATTATGAAAAATTCACCCCATCGACAGCTCTGTGGGTCTGGGGGCTCCAGGAGAGGTTCTATAGGCCCAGGGCCGGGTTTTTTGGGTCTGGGGGTGGTTTTTTGGGTCTGGGGTCTCCCCCCTCCCTGCCAGTGTTTTCCTCCCCGTCTCGTCGCCGCCGGAATTATGAAAAATTCGCCCCATCGACAGCGCGGCTCAGGCTCGATTAGGGCAGATGGGACATGACAGCCCCCGATCAATACGGGCCCGGCCGCCCAAGTGTCAAGTAATGAATCAATTTCGACTAAATTTTCCATTTTTCAGAGGGGTCTCTCCTCTTCTCCCCCCTCCTCCCCGCTCAGGCGGGCGAGAGAGAAAGAATATCCTCTTTTGTAAAGATATTATTATCGATTGCGGCGGCAATTTGACATCAGGGGTAGTTAATTCCACTTCGGAATAAAATTGAAAACACTTGAGAGAAAGAGAGAGAGAAAGAGAGAGGGGGGGGAAAAATAAAAGAGAGAGACAAAGGGATGGATTTTTGGGGGGGTAAAAGAGGGGAGGGGGGAAATGAGGTGAGGGGTGGGGGGATATGGGGGTGAAATGGGGGGAAATGGGGGGAAATGGGGTAAAAATAAGGAAAATTTTGAGATAAATGGGGAAAAAATGGGGAGAAATGGGGTGAAATAAGGAAAAAAGGGGAGAAAATGGGGAGGAAAGGGGGAGAAATGGGGAAAAATGGGGAGAAATGGGGTGAAAATGGGGAAAAATGGGGAGAAAATGGGAAAAGGGGGGAGAAAATGGGGAGAAAATGGGGTGAAAACAGGGAAAAAATGGGAGAAATGGGGAAAAAATGGGGTGAAATGGGGTGAAAATAGGGAAAAATTGTGAGAAAATGGGAAAAGGGGGTAGAAAATGGGGAGAAAATGAGGAGAAATGGGGTGAAATGGGGTGAAAATGAGGAGAAAATGAGGAGAAAATTGAGAGAAATGGGGAAAAAATGGGGGGAAATGGGGAAAATTTGGGAGAAAATGGGAAAAGGGGGGAGAAAATGGGGAGAAAGGGGCAGAAAATGGGGTGAAATGGGGAGGAAATGAGGAGAAAATGGGGGAAAATGGGGAAAAATGGAGTGAAAATGGGGAAAAAATTGGGGGGAAATGGGGTGAAAATGGAGGGAAAGTGGGAGAAAATGGGAGAAAATGGGGGGAAATGGGGTAAAAAGGGGTAAAAATAAGGAAAAATTGAGAGAAAATGGGGTGAAATGGGGAGAAAGGGGCAGAAAATGGGAGAAAATGGGGAAAAAATGGGGAGAAAAGGGGTAAAAATAAGGAGAAAATTGAGAGAAATGGGGAGAAAATGGGGAAAAAAAGGGGAGAAAATGGGAAGAAATGGGGTGAAATGGGGAGAGAATGGGGGGAAATGGAGGAAAAATGGGTGAAATGGGGTGAAAAGGGGTAAAAATAAGGAAAATTTTGAGAGAGATGGGGAGGAAGGGGGAGAAATGGGGAGAAAATATGGGGAGAAAATGGGGAGAAAATGGGGAGAAAATGGGAAAAGGGGGGAGAAAATGGGGAGAAATGGGGAGAAAATGGGGAGAAATGGGGAGAAAATGGGTAAAAATAAGGAAAAAATGGGGTGAAATGGGGAGATGTGGGGGGATATGGGGGGGAAATGGGAGAAAATGGGGGTAAAAGGGGTAAAAAGGGGTAAAAATAAGGAAATTTTTGAGATAAATGGGGAGGAAGGGGGAAAAAGGGGGAAAAAATAGGGAAAATGGGAAAAGTGGGTAGAAAATGGGGAGAAAATGGGGGGAAATGGGAGAAATGGGGAGAAAATAAGGAAAAAAGGGGAGAAAATGAGGAGAAATGGGGGGAAATGGGGTGAAAATGGGGTGAAAATAGGGAAAAATTGGGAAAAAATGGGGAGAAAATGGGGAGAAAGGGGGAGAAAATGGGAAAAATGGGGGGAAAATGAGGAGAAAATGGGGTGAAAATGGGAAAAGGGGGGAGAAAATGGGGAGAAATGGGAAAAAATGGGGTGAAATGGGGTGAAAATGGGGGGGAAATGGGGTGAAAATGGGGAAAAAAAGAGAGAAAATGGGGAGAAAAGGGGAGAAAACTGGGAAAAATGGGGAGAGAACGGGGAAAAATGGGGTGAAAATGGGGTGAAAATGGAGAGAAATGAGGAGAAAATGGGGAGAGAATGGGGCGAAATGGGTGAAAAAAGGGTTTTGGTGAGGGGGAAAGGGGCAGAAAAATGGAGAGAAAATGGGTTTGGGGAAAAGGGGGAAGGAAATGGGGGAAAATTGGGAGAAAAATGGGTTTAGGGTGAGGGGAAAGGGGAAAAGATAAAAGGGGAAAAATGGGGTGAAAAGGGGTGAAAATGGGGAGAAAATGGAGGAAAAATGGGGAGAAATGGGTGGAAAAATGGGTTTGGATAAAGGAGGGAAAGGGGAAAAGGGTTCCCACCCTGAACCCCACGTCCCTCATCCCGCATTCCTGATCCTGAATTTCCCATTCCTGAATCCCTCATCCCGCATTCCCGAGCCCACGTCATCCCAAATCCCCCCATTCCCGATTATCCCGATTATCCCGATGATCCTGATGATCCCAAATCCCCATCCCGATGATCCCGATGATCCCGATGATCCCACTGACCCCAGTCCTGATGATCCCGATTATCCCATTCCTGACCCCAATCGTCCCGACTACTCCGATTATCCCAATCCCAATCCCAAGGATTCCCAATCTCCATTGTGCCAATCCCAATCCTGACGATCCCGATTATCCCATTCCTGATCCCAATCGTCCCGACTACTCCGATTATCCCAATCCCAATCCCAACGTTGATTATCCTGATGATCCCAATGATCCCGACTATCCGGAATATCCCAATATCCCAATCCTCCCGCTGCTCCTGATCCTGAATATCCCAATATCCCAATATCTCGAATATCCCAATATCCTGAATATCCCAATTATATCCCAATGATCCCGACTATCCCGATTATCCCAATATCCCAATCCTCCCGCTGTTCCTGATCCCAATCCTGATCCCGAATATCCCAATTATCCCGAATATCCCGATTATCCCAATTATCCTGATCCTCCCACTGTTCCCAAGCCCAACCTCCCAATTATCCTGACTATCCCAACTATCCCGATTATCCCGATATCCCAATTATCCCAATTATCCCAATTATCCTGATCCTCCCACTGTTCCCAATCCCAAATATCCCAATATCCTGATATCCTGAATATCCCGATTATCCCAACTATCCTGGTCCTCCCACTGTTCCTGATCCTGAATATCCCGATTATCCCAATCCTGAATATCCCAATATCCCGAATATCCCGATATCCCAATTATCCCAACCCCACTGTTCCCGATCCCAAACATCCCAATATCCCAAATATCCCAATATCCCAATTATCCCGATATCCCAATTATCCCAATCCTCCTGCTGATCCTGATCCCAATCCCCATCCCGAATATCCCAATATCCCAAATATCCCGAATATCCCGATTATCCCAATTATCCCAATTATCCTGATCCTCCCACTGTTCCCAATCCCAAATATCCCAATATCCTGACTATCCCAACTATCCCAAATATCCCAATTATCCCAATCCCACTGTTCCCGATCCCAATCCTGAATATCCCAATATCCCAATATCCTGAATATCCCAATATCCCGAATATCCCGATTATCCCGATCCTCCCACTGTTCCCAATTATCCCGACATCCCCGATATCCCGACGATCCCGACGATCCCAATTATCCCTCTCCCCTCCCCTGTTCCGTCTCCCGCCGGCGGCGCCGCCGTTTGTGTTTAACGTTTCAATTTGGAGGAAGCCAAACATTCAATCAGGCGGATTAACTGGTTAATGCCGCGCATCGCTCACTGTCGCCGCTGCCACCACAGGGAGGGGACTGTCCCCTCCCCATTGTCACCATTGTCACCATTGCCAGCCACCCACAGTGTCCCCAATGTCACCACAGTGTGCCCAATGTCACCAGTGTCACCATGGTGTCCCCATGGCTGGGGGACTGTCCCCTCCCTATTGTCACCCACAGTCCCCACAGTGTCCTCAATGTCACCACAGTGTCCCCAATGTCACCACGGTGTGCCCAATGTCACCAGTGTCACCACAGTGTGACCATGGTGTCCCCATGGTAGGGACACGTCGCTCACTGTCGCCGCTGCCACCACAGGGAGGGGACTGTCCCCTCCCCATTGTCACCACTGCCACTGCCACCCACCAACGGGGTCCTCAATGTGTCCCCAATGTCACCAGTGTGACCATGGTGTCCCCATGGTAGGGACACGTCGCTCACTGTCGCCTGCGACACCGACACAGCGGGGACGGGGAGGGGACTGTCCCCTCACCATTGTTACCATTGTCACCATTGCCAGCCACCCACAGTGTCCCCAATGTCACCACAGTGTGCCCAATGTCACCAGTGTCACCATGGTGTCCCCATGGCTGGGGGACTGTCCCCTCTCCATTGTCACCCACAGTCTCCACAGTGTCCCCAATGTCCCCAATGTCACCACAGTGTCCCCAATGTCACCAGTGTCACCACAATGTCACTATGGTGTCCCCATGGGGTCATTACTGTGGGGAGAGGGGACACAGCCAGGGGACTGTCCCCTCCCCATTGTCACCCACAGAGTCCCCACAGTGTCCCCAATGTCCCCAATGTCCCCAATGTCACCAGTGTCACCAGTGTCCTCATGGTGTGACCATGGTGTCCCCACTGCCACTGTGAGGAGGGGACTGTCCCCTCCCCATTGTCACCGCTGGCACTGCCACTGTCACCCACCCACAGTGTTCCCAATGTCCCCACAATGTCACCAATGTCACCACAATGTCACTATGGTGTCACCACGGTGTCCCCATGGGGCCATCACCTCTGGGGTGAGGGGACTGTCCCCTCCCCATTGTCACCCACAGTGTCCCCAATGTCCCCAATGTCCCCAATGTCACCATGGTGTCACCGGTGTCACCACAGTGTCACCAGTGTGACCATGGTTTTCACGATATCACCAGTGTCACCATGGTGTCCCCACTGCCACCGCAGGGAGGGGACTGTCCCCTCCCCATTGTCACCCACTGTGTCCCCACAGTGTCCCCAATGTCACCACGGTGTGCCCAATGTCACCAATGTCACCACAGTGTCACCACAGTGTCACCACAATGTCCCCAAATGTCCCCTCAGTGTCCCCAAATGTCCCCAAATGCCACCACAGTGTCACCACACTGTCCCCAAATGTCACCATAGTGTCACCTCAATGTCCCTTCAATGTCCCCAAATGCCACCTCAGTGTCCCCAAATGTCCCCAAATGCCACCACAGTGTCCCCTCAGTGTCCCCTCAATGTCCCCAAATGTCACCATAGTGTCACCACAATGGGGACACTGAGGTGACACTGAGGTGACATTTGGGGACACCGAGGTGACATTTGGGGACATTTGGGGACATTAAGGTGACACTGAAGGAGCTCCGGTCCCGCCCCTCCCTCTCCTTAATTAATCCCCCCTCTGATTAATAATGGGGTAATTAATAATGGGGTAATTAATTAATGGGGGATTAATTAATTAACGGGTAATTAATTAACGGGTAATTAATTAACGGGGGATTAATTTGGGAGGGGGGAGGTGTCTGGGCTGGGGCTGGAGGGGGTCCTGGGGTCGGTTCTGGTCCCGGTTTCGGTTCCGGTTCCGGTTCCGGTTCCGGTTCCGGTTCTGATCCCGGTTCTGGACCCGGTTTGGACCCGGTTTGGACCCGGTTCTGGTCCAAAGGGCAGTTCCCGGTCTCGGTTGTGGTTCTGGTCCCGGTTCTGGTCCCGGTCCAATGAGGGATCCCGGTGCCGGTTCCAGTCCCGGTCCTGGTCCCGGTCCGGGTCCAACGAGGGGTCCAGTCCCGGTTCTGGTCCCGGTTCTGGTGTCGGTTCCGGGTCCAGTCCCGGTTCTGGTGTCGGTTCTGGTCCCGGTTCCGGGTCCAGTCCCGGTTCTGGTCCCGGTTCCTGGTCCAGTCCCGGTTCTGGTCCCGGTTCTGGTCCCGGTTCCTGGTCCAGTCCCGGTTCTGGTCCCGGTTCTGGTCCCGGTTCCTGGTCCAGTCCCGGTTCTGGTCCCGGTTCTGGTCCCGGTCCGGGCCCAACGAGGGGTCCAGTCCCGGTTCTGGTGTCGGTTCTGGTCCCGTCCCAATTCCCGTCCCCGTTCCCTGGTCCCGGTCCGGGTTTCCCGTTCCCCATTCTGGGGGTCTCCAGGGGGGTCCTGGGGGGTCTGGGGGGTCTCTGAAAGGTCCTGGGGGGTCCCGAGGGGTCCCGAGGGGGGTCTCCGGGAGGGTCTGGGGGGGTCCGGGTATTTGGGGGGGTGTCCGGGGGGTCCCAGGGGGGTCCAGGTTCCCCATTCTGGGGGGGTTCTCGGGGGGGTCCCCGTTTTGGGGGGGGGTCTGAGGGATCCCGGGGGGGTCCTGGGGGTCCCAGGGGTGTCCGGGGGTCTTTGGGGGTGTCTGGGGGAGGGTCCAGGGGGGTCTCTGGGGGGGGGTCCCGGTCCCATTTTCCCATTTCCCGTTCCCGTCCCGGGGGCTCCCGGTGTCTGGGGGATCCCCGTTGTGGGGGGGAGTCCGAGGGTCTTTGGGGGGGTCCTGGTGGGTCTGGGGGTCTCGGGTGGGTCTGGGGGTGTCCTGGGGGTCTCCGGGCCGGGGGGGGGGTCTCCAGGTCCATTCCCGTCCCCATGTCCCATTCCCGGGGGGGGGTCCCGGCCCCATTCCCGGTCTGGGGGGGTCTCCGGGGGGTCCCCGTTTTGGGGGGGGGGGGTCCTGGGGGGTCCCGGTATTTGGGGAGGGGTCCTGGGGGTCTCCGGGCCGGGGGGGGGCCCAGCGGAGCGCAGCGGCCGCCGCGTTCTGTTCCCGTTCCAGGGGGGTCCCCGTTTTGGGGGGGGGTCTGGGGGGTCCTGGTGGGTCTGGGGGCTCCTGGGGGGTCCTGGGGGGTCCCGGTATTTGGGGGGGGGTCCTGGTGGGTCTGGGGGTCTCCGGGGGGGTCCTGGGGGTGTCCGGGGGGGTCTCCAGGGGGGTCTCGGGGAGGGTCCCGTTTCTCACTCCCGTTTCCGGGGGGGTCCCGGTATCTGGGGGGGTCCTGGGGGGTCCTGAGGGGTCCCGATCTCTCGGGGGGGGGTCCTGGGGGGGTCCCGGTATTTGGGGGGGGGGGTCTCCGGGCCCAGCGGAGCGCAGCGGCCGCCCCATCCTGGCCCCAAGGGGAGGGGTCTCGGTGTCTGGGGGGGTCCTGGGGGCTCCTGGTGGGTCTGGGGAGGGTCCCGGTGGGTCTGGGGGGTCCTGGGGGGGTCCCGGTATTTGGGGGGGGGTCTCCGGGCCCAGCGGAGCGCAGCGGCCGCCGCGCTGATCAATATTCGATTTAGGTGCTAATTCGCCGCCGCCGGAGCTGTCAGCGGGTGATGGATGGGGGGCGGCGGGCGGGGGGCGCGGGGGGGTCTGGGGGGGTCTGGGGGGGTCTGGGGGGGTCCAGGGGGGGCACAGGGAATTGGGGGGACATTGGGGACCAATGGGGACATTGAGGGGACAGGGGGGGACAGGAGCTGTCAGCGGGTGATGGATGGGGGGCGGCGGGCGGGGGGCGCGGGGGGGTCTGGGGGGGTCCAGGGGGGGTCTGGGGGGGTCTGGGGGGGTCCTGAAACACGGGGGGGTCACCGGAGATGGGGGGGGGGGCACAGGGGACCAATGGGGACATCAGGGACGGGGGGGGACATTGGGGAGTGGTGGGCGGGGGGCACAGGGGGGGTCTGGGGGGGTCCTGGGGGGTCTGGGGGGGTCCGGAACACGGGGAGGGGTCCAGGGGGGTCTAGAGGGGTCTGGGGGGGTCCTGGGGGGTCTGGGGGGGTCCAGGGGGGTCTAGAGGGGTCTGGGGGGTCTGGGGGGGTCCAGGGGGGTCTAGAGGGGTCTGGGGGGGTCCTGGGGGGTCTAGAGGGGTCTGGGGGGTCTAGAGGGGTCTGGGGGGGTCCAGGGGGGTCTAGAGGGGTCTGGGGGGGTCCTGGGGGGTCTGGGGGGGTCCAGGGGGGTCTAGAGGGGTCTGGGGGGTCTGGGGGGGTCCGGAACACGGGGAGGGGTCCAGGGGGGGCACAGGGAACTGGGGGGACATTGGGGACCAATGGGGACATTGGTGGGCGGGGGGCACAGGGGGGGTTTGAGGGGGTTTGGGGGGTCTGGAACACGGGAGGGGTCCAGGGGGGGGCACAGGAAATAGGGGAGGGGTCCTGGGCAGGGGGGGACATGGTGGGGACATTGGGGACCAATGGGGACAAGGGGTGACAACGTGGGGGGTGATGGATGGGGGGTCTGGGGGGGTTTCTGGGGGGGTTTTGGGGGGTCCAGAGGGGTCTGGGGGGGGGGTCTGGAACACGGGGAGGGGTCTGGGGGGGCACAGGGAATAGGGGAGGGGTCCCGGGACCAATGGGGACATCAGGGACAGGGGGGGACATTGGGGAGTGGTGGGCGGGGGGCAGCAGGTGATGGATTTGGGGGTCTGGGGGGGGTCTGGGGGGGTCCAGGGGGGTCCAGGGGGGTCCAGGGGGGGCACAGGAAATAGGGGAGGGGTCCCGGGACCAATGGGGACATCAGGGACAGGGGGGTGACACCGTTGGGGGGGTCTGGGGGGGTTTCTGGGGGTCTGGGGGGGTTTCTGGGGGTCTGGGGGGGCCCAGGGGGGGTCCTGGGGGGTCTGGGGGGTCACCGGGACAGGGGGGGACATTGGGGGGGAGGGACACCGAACAGTGAGACCCCCGGGACTGGGGAAGGGGGAAAATCCCGGAAATCCCTTGAGGGACCCCCACCCAAAATCCAAAATAAGGACCAGAGACCCCCAAAATCGGGTCTGGGACCCCCAAAACCAACCCTGGGACCCCCAAACCCATTTGAGGACCCCCAAAACCAACTCTGGGACCCCCAAATTGGGTCTGGGACCCCCAAATTTGGGTCAAGGACCCCCAAAGCCAATTCTGGGACCCCTAAACCCACCTGGGGACCCCCAAAATTTGGGTCTGGAACCCCCAAAACCAACCCCAGGACCCCCAAAACCAACCCTGGGACCCCCAAATTTGGGTAAAAGACCCCAAAACCCCCAAAATCGAGACCAGGGACCCCCAATTTGGGTCTGGGACCCCCAAACCCATTTGAGGACCCCCAAAACCAACTCAGGGACCCCCAAATTTGGGTCAAGGACCCCCAAAATCAACCCCAGGACCCCCAAATCAACCCTGAGACCCCCAATTTGGGTCTGAGACCCCCAAAATTGGGTTAAGGACCCCCAAAATCGATTCCAGGGACCCCAAAACCAACCCTGAGACCCCCAAATTGGGTCTGGGACCCCCAAATTGGAGTCAAAGACCCCAAAACCCCCAAAATCGAGACCAGGGACCCCCAAACCAATTCTGGGACCCCCAAACCCACCTGGGGCCCCCCAAAACCAACCCCAGGACCCCCAAATTTGGGTCTGAGACCCCCAAAATCAACCCTGGGACCCCCAAATTGGGGTCAAAGACCCCCAAAACCCCCAAAATGGATCCCAGGGACCCCCACCCCTCCTCCCCCGCCCCAGTCTCCCCCTCCCCAATTCCCCCCCCCTCCCCCGGTGATTGATGGCGGCGGCGGCGCCGCGTTAATTAACACTTGAGTTAATTAGTTCGGGCCCATTTACGAGTGAAAATGTTTTTGATTTAAAATAAAAAAAAAAATAAAAAAATAAATTTTCCGTTCGGCGGCGCCGGGTGATGGATTTTGGGGAGGGGGAGGGGGGGTTTGGGGGGTGGGGGAGGGGGAAAAATGGGGGAAAAAATGAAAAATAAAATGGGGGAAAAAAGAAAAATAAAATGGGGAAAAAATGAAAAATAAAATGGGGAAAAAAGAAAAATAAAATGGGGGAAAAATGAAAAATAAAATGGGGGAAAAAAGGAAATAAAAATGGGGAAAAAAATGAAAAATAAAATGGGGAAAAAATGAAAAAAAAAGGGGGAAGAAAAGAAAAATAAAATGGGGAAAAATGGGGGAAAAAAAGGGAAAAATATGGAGAAAAAATGGGAAAAAATGAGGAAAATATAAAAAATAAAATGGGGAAAAAATGAAAAATAAAATGGGGAAAAAAGAAAAATAAAATGGGGAAAAATAAAAAAAAAGGGGAAAAATGGGGAAAAAATGAAAAAAAAAATGGGGAAAAAATGAAAAATAAAATGGGGGAAAAATGGGGGAAAAAAAGGAGAAAAAATTAGGGAAAAATGGGGAAAATATAAAAAATAAAATGGAGAAACATGGGGAAAAAAATGGGGAAAAAAATGGGGAAAAAAAAGAAAAATAAAATGGGGAAAAAAGGAAATAAAAATGGGGAAAAATGGGGAAAAAATGAAAATAAAATTGGGAAAAATAGGAAAAAAAGGGGAAAAATAGGAAAAAAATTGGGAAAATAAAAGAGAATAAATGGAGAAAAAAAATGGGGAAAATAGGGAAAAATGGGGGAAAAAAAAGAAAAATAAAATGGGGAAAAATGAGAAAAAAATGGAGAAAAAATTAGGGAAAAATGGGGAAAATATAAAAAATAAAATGGAGAAAAATGGGGGAAAATGGGGGAAAAAAGAGAAATAAAATGGGGGGAAATGGGGGAAAAAAAGAAAAAAAAAGGAAAAAATTGGGAAAAAATAAAAATAATAAATAGGGGAAAAATGGGGAAAAAATGGGGGGAAAAGAAAAATAAAATGGGGAAAAAAAGGAAATAAAATGGGGAAAAAAAAGAAATAAAATTGGGAAAATGGGGAAAAAAAGAAAAATAAAATGGGAAAAAATGGGGGAAAATGAGGAAAATATAAAAAATAAAATGGGGAAAAAATGAAAAATTAAATTGGGAAAATGGGGAAAAAAGAAAAATAAAATGGGGAAAAAAAGGAAATAAAAATGGGGGGAAAATGGGGGAAAAAAGAAGAAAAAAGGAAAAAAATTTGGAAAAATAAAAAGAATAAATAGGGGGAAAATGGGGAAAAAATGGGGGAAAAAAAAGAAAAATAAAATGGGAAAAAAAGAAAATAAAATGGGAAAAATGGGGAAAAATGAAAAATAAAATGGGGAAAAATGGGGGGAAAATGGGGAAAAAATTGGGAAAAAAAAGGAGAAGAAATGGGGAAAATATGAAAAATAAAATGGGAAAAAATGGGAAAAAAAATGGGGAAAAATGGGGAAAATATAAAAAATAAAATGGGGAAAAATGGGGAAAAAAAGAAAAATAAAATGGGAAAAAAATAAAATGGGAAAAAAAGAAAAATAAAATGGGAAAAAATGGAAAAAAAGAAAAATAAAATGGGAAAAAATGGGGGAAAAATGGGGGAAAAATGGGGAAAAAAAGAAAAATAAAATGGGAAAAATGGAGAAAAAAAGGGAAAAATATGGAGAAAAAATGGGAAAAAAGAGGAAATAAAGGGGGGGAAAATGGGGGGAAAATGGGGGGAAAATGGTGAAAATATAAAAAATAAAATGGGAAAAAATGGGGAAAAAAGAAAAATAAAATGGGGAAAAAATGGGGGGAAAATAGGGAAAAAAGGGGAAAGAAAAAGGGAAAAATGAGGAAAAATGTGAATTCACGGGCAGGTGCTGCCCCCTGGCGGACGAGAATAACCCCAACAAAAATCCCCCAAATTTTCCTTTAATTCCCCAAAAAAATATTTTATTTCCCTCAAAAAATTCACTTTTTTTTCTGGAAATAAAATCTTTTCCCACAAAAACTCTAAAATCACCTCCAAAATAATTTTTTTTTCCCCCCCAAAAAAATATTTTTTCATCAAAATTTACCCTTTTCTTTACTCTTTTCCCCAAAAAATTATAATTTTTTCTCACTGTTTATTTTTTTTTCTTTCCTCCCCCCAAAATTATATTTTTTCCTCAATTTTTACCCAAAAAAATCTAATTTTTTCTCTCAAAAAAATATTTTTCTTCCCCAAAACCGTTTTATTTCTCATTAGCCCCGCCCACTAATGAATATTCGTCAATAACCACGCCCCAAATATGTAAATATATAAAAACCACGCCCACGACCCATATTTGTCAAAACCACGCCCCTAAATTGTCAATCTGGATACCACGCCCCCAAAATGAATATTTATTATTAGCCACGCCCACAAATCTGTATAAGACAGAAGCCACGCCCCTAAATATGTAAATATGTAGAAACCACGCCCCAAGTCTGTATAAAGTCAAAACCACGCCCCCAAAGCCATATTTGTGAAAACCACGCCCCCAACGTCTCCATAAGGCTCTGGCCACGCCCCTAAGCCCAGATTTGTCAAGACCACGCCCCCAAATGTGTCAATGCAGATAGCCACGCCCACAAAGTCTGTATAAGGCTCTGACCACGCCCCCAAAGTAATATTCCTCGTTAGCCACGCCCCTAATTACGTAAATACCCCAAACCACGCCCCCAACGTCTATAAAAGGCGCTGGCCACGCCCCCAAGCCGCGCGCGCCGCCATTTTGCCCTTTGGCCACGCCCCCAAGCAATACAAGACCGTGGCCCCGCCCCTGACCACGCCCACCGTTACATCACTACATAAACCACGCCCCCAAACCCATACACAGTCATTGCCCCGCCCCAAACCACGCCCACCGTTACGTCAGCGCACAAGCCACGCCCCCTAAGTCAAATAAGGCCCTGGCCCCGCCCACAATGACATCACCTCAATAAGCCCCGCCCACCGCTGGCCCCGCCCCGGCCACGCGTTTCCCGCGTTTCCGGCCCCAGGTAAAGGGGGGGAGGGGCTGTTTCCATGGAAACGGGGGCGGGGGGAGCCCCGGGACCCCCAAAAACGGCATCGGGACCCCAAAAAACCCCCCGGGACCCCCAAAATCCCCCCCGGGACCCCAAAAATACCCGGAAATGACCCAAAAAACGCCAAAAATCCCCAAAAAACGCCGAAATTGCCCCAAAAATACCCAAAAATCCGCCCTGGGACCCCCAAAATCCCCCCCGGAATCTCCTGGGAACCCCAAATCCCACCCGGGACCCCCAAAAACGGCATCGGGACCCCAAAAATCCCCCCGGGAACCCAAAAAGCGCCGAAATTACCCCAAAAATACCCAAAAATCCGCCCTGGGACCCCAAAAAAAACAGGAATTGACCCAAAATCCCCCCCAGACCCAAAAATTCCCCCAAATTCCCCCAAATTCTTCCCCAAATCCCCCCAAAATCCCCAAAATTCCCCAAAATTCCCCCCAAACCCCCCCAAAACCCCCCAAATTTCCCCCCAAAACCCCCCAAAATCCCCAAATCCCCCCCAAATCCCCAAAAAACCCCAAAACTCCTCCAAAAAAATCCAAATTTTCCCCCAAATCCCCCAAAAAATCCCCAGATTTCCCCAAAAAAATCCCCAAATTCTCAGAAATTCACCCGAATTCTCCCCAAATTTCCCCCCAACCCCCCAAAAAATCCCCCAAATCCCCCCAAAACCCCCCAGATTTCTCCCAAATCCCCAAAAAAATCCCCAAATTCTCCAAAATTCCCCCCAATTTCCCCCGCAGCCCCCGATGGCCGAGGCGGGTCCCCCCCCCCAGGAGCTGCTGAACCCCCCGAGCGACGCCCGCGGGGGGCTGCAAAGGTAAACGGGATTTTTGGGGGGATTTTGGGGATTTTTTGGGGATTTTTAGGGATTTTTTGGGGATTTTTTGGGGGATTTTTAAGGGGATTTTTTGAGGATTTTTTTGGGATTTTTTGGGGATTTTTTTAGGGGATTTTTTGAGATTTTTTTTTATTATTTTTGGGGATTTTTAAGGGGATTTTTTTTGGATTTTTTAAAGGGATTTTTAGGGGATTTTTTTGAGAATTTTTTGGGGATTTTTAAAGGGATTTTTGGGGGATTTTTTGGGGATTTTTTGGGATTTTTTTTGGGTTTTTTTTTTGGATTTTTTGAGAATTTTTTTGGGGATTTTTTGGGGATTTTTTGGGGATTTTTTGGGATTTTTAAGGGGATTTTTTGGGATTTTTTTGGAGAATTTTTGGGGATTTTTGGGGATTTTTTTTTAAATTAATTTGCATTTTGGGGGGATTTTTTTGGGATTTTTTGAGGATTTTTTGGGGAATTTTAAAGGGATTTTTGGGGATTTTTTAGGGGATTTTTTGAGAATTTTTTAGGGATTTTTGGGGATTTTTAAAGGGATTTTGGGGGGATTTTAAAGGGATTTTTAGGGGATTTTTTGGGGATTTTTTGAGAATTTTTTGGGGATTTTGGGGGGATTTTTTGGGGGATTTTTTGGGGATTTTTTGGGATTTTTTTGAGGATTTTTTTTGGATTTTTAGGGATTTTTAAAGGGATTTTTGGGGGAATTTTAGAGGATTTTTTTGGGGATTTTTGGGGATTTTTTGAGGATTTTTTTTTATTTTTAGAGGATTATTTTGGGATTTTTAGGGGATTTTTTTGGGGATTTTTCGGGGGGATTTTTAGGTCAATTTAGGGATTTTTGGGGTGGAATTTTTAGGGATTTTGTGGTTGAATTTTTGCGGATTTTACGGTGAATTTTTGGGTTAATTTTGGGTGGAATTTTTGGGGATTTTGGGGTGGATTTTTTGGGTTAATTTTCTGATTTTTTTGGGGTATTTTGGGATTGAATTTTTGAGGATTTTTGGGTGAATTTTTTGGAATTTTTGGGTGGATTTTTGGGCAAATTTGGGGATTTTTTGGGGGATTTCGGGGTGAATTTTTGGGCAAATTTGGGGATTTTTTGGGGGATTTTGGGGTGAAATTTTTGGGCAAATTTTGGGATTTTTGGGGGGATTTTTGGGGTGAATTTTTGGGCAAATTTGGGGATTTTGGGGTGAATTTTTGGGTAAATTTTCTAATATAATTTTTAATTTTCTCCTATTCCCCCCCAGGCTGTCGGTGCCCCGCTGGGCGTGGCAGTGGGCGGAGTCAGATTTGGGGTGGGATTTTGGGGTGAATTTTTGGGCAAATTTGGGATTTTTTGGGGGGATTTTGGGGTGAATTTTTGGGGATTTTTGGGGATTTTGGGGTGAATTTTTGGGGATTTTTGGGGATTTTGGGGTGAATTTTTGGGTAAATTTTCTAATATAATTTTTAATTTTTTTTTCCCTATTCCCCAGGCTGTCGGTGCCCCGCTGGGCGTGGCAGTGGGCGGAGTCTCGGCGGGCCGGGCTCCGCCCCTGGGGGACCTTCCTGGACCAGCGACGCTTCGGGGTCCCCAAAGACCTGGGGGAGCTCTGGGCGAGGCTGGGCCACAACGGGGACAGGTTCCAGAGCAATTACCTCCTTCTCTTCCTGGGACTGGTCGTTTACTGCCTGTGAGTCATTTTGGGGAAATTCGGGGCAAATTGGGATTTTTGGGGATTTTTTCAGATTTTTTTAGAATTTTTTTGGAATTTTTTTGGATTTTTTAGGGGTTTTTTTGGGATTTTTTTTTTTGGATTTTTTGAGGATTTTTTCTGATTTTTTGAGGATTTTTAGGGGATTTTTTGGAATTTTTTTCAGATTTTTTGAGGATTTTTTTGAGATTTTTTGGGGATTTTTTGAGATTTTTTTCAGATTTTTTTGGGATTTTTTAGGGTATTTTTTGGAAATTTTTTGAGATTTTTTGGGGATTTTTTTCTGATTTTTTTGAGGATTTTTAGGGGATTTTTTGAGAGGTTTTTTTTTCAGAATTTTTTGTGGATTTTTAAAGGATTTTTTCAGATTTTTTGAGGATTTTTTCAGATTTTTTGGGGGATTTTTTTCAGATTTTTTCAGACTTTTTTGGAGATTTTTTCAGATTTTTTGGAGATTTTTTTCAGATTGTTTTGAGGATTTTTTTCAGATTTTTTGAGGATTTTTTCAGATTTTTGGGGGATTTTTTCATATTTTTGGGGAGATTTTTTCAGATTTTTTTGGGGATTTTTTTTGGAATTTTTTCTGATTTTTTTCAGGATTTTTAGGGGATTTTTTGTGGATTTTTAGAGGATTTTTTTCAGATTTTTTTCAGAATTTTTTGTGGATTTTTTGAGGATTTTTCGAGGATTTTCGGGGTCCCCATTCTCTTCCTGGGACTGGTCGTTTACTGCCTGTGAGTAATTTTGGGGAAATTCGGGGCAAATTGGGATTTTTGGGGATTTTTTGGGGATTTTTTTGTGATTTTTTTAGAATTTTTTTTGATTTTTTAAGGGTATTTTTTGGAAATTTTTTGAGATTTTTTTGGAATTTTTTTCAGATTTTTTGAGGATTTTTTTTGAGATTTTTTGGGGATTTTTTGAGATTTTTTTCAGATTTTTTTGGGAATTTTTAGGATTTTTTTTTGGAATTTTTATGATTTTTTTGGGGATTTTTTCAGATTTTTTTGAGAATTTTTTTTGATTTTTTGAGGATTTTTTTCAGATTTTTTGAGGATTTTTAGGGGATTTTTTTGAGATTTTTAGGGGATTTTTGGGGAGATTTTTTGAAGATTTTTTCAGATTTTTTGGGGATTTTTTCAGATTCTTTTGGGGATTTTTTTTTTTTAATTTTTCAGATTTTTTGAGGATTTTTAGGGGATTTGGGGGGGGATTTTTAGGAGATTTTTTGAGGGATTTTTTCAGATTTTTGGGGATTTTTTGGGGGGATTTTTTTCAGAATTTTTGGAGATTTTTTTTCAAATTTTTGGCAGGATTTTTTGGGGATTTTTTGAGGATTTTTTTCAGATTTTTGGGGGATTTTTTTGGGAATTTTTTCACATTTTTCGGCGATTTTTTTGAATTTTTTTGAATTTTTGGGGGGATTTTTTTTCACATTTTTGGGAGATTTTTTTATATTTTTGGGGGATTTTTTCAGATTTTTTGGGGATTTTTTGGGGGATTTTTCTGAGATTTTTTGGGGATTTTTTTTCAGATTTTTTCAGATTTTTAGGGGGGTTTTTTTGGATTTTTGGGGGGATTTTGGGGTGGGAAATCCCCTCCCAGTTCCCTCCCAGTAACCCCAGTACCCGCAGCGTCACCTCCCCGCTGCTCCTCGTGGCTCTCGCGGTTTTCGTCGGCGCCGCCGTCGGGGTCCGGCTGAGGGAGAGACCAGTGACCCTCCTGGGTGAGACTGGGACGGACTGGGATGGACTGGGGGGGACTGGGAGGGACTGGGAGGGGATTTGGGGGGACTGGGACAAACTGGGACAAACTGGGACAAACTGGGAGTTACTGGGAAGGAGCTGCAGTTCCCAAAGCCGCCACCAGGGGGAGCCATAAATACACTGGGAGTTCATTGGGGGGAACTGGGAGGGGACTGGGATAAACTGGGAGGGACTGGGAGGGGACTGGGGGGGACTGGGACAAACTGGAGGGGACTGGGACAAACTGAGAGGGACTGGGATGGACTGGGACAAACTGGGAGGGACTGAGGTGGACTGGGAGGGACTGGGACAAACTGGGAGGGACTGGGAGGGACTGGGAGGAGAATTTTATTCTGGTTTTTACTGGTTTATACTGGTTTTCATTGGTTTTTACTGTTTTTTTACTGTTTTCTGTGGTCCATACTGGTCCTGACTGGTCCTGACTGGTCCTGACTGGTTTCTCCCCCCCAGGTCGGGAGTTAAGCCCCGCCCACCAGCTGGGCGTGGCCGGGGGCGTGTCCCTGCCCCTGTTCTGGCTGGCGGGGGCGGGGGCCGCCGTTTTCTGGGTGTTGGGTGAGCCAAAAATACCCCAAAATTACCCAAAAATATCCCTAAAAATATCCCAAAAATACCCCAAAATATCCCTAAAATTGGCCCAAAAAATATCCCAAAAAACACCCAAAATATGCCCAAAATTGGCCACAAAAAATCCCCCAAAAATCCTGTAAAAATCCCCTCAAAAGTCCCTAAAAATACCCCAAATTTGGCTCCCAAAATACCCCAAAAAATAACCCAAAATTAGCCCCAAAAATAACCCAACATTGACCCTGAAAATCCCCCCAAAAATACTGCAAAAATACCCAAAAACCCCCAAAATTTGCCCCAAAAATCCCCCCAAAATACCCCAAAATTAGCCGCAAAAATACTCCAAAATTGTCCCCAAAAATCCCCCAAAAATACCCCAAAATTTCCCCAAAAATCCCCTAAAAATCCCCAGAAAATCCCCTAAAAATCCCCAAAAATACCAAAAAAATTCCCCAAAAAATACCCAAAAATCCCCTAAAAAATCCCCTAAAAATCCCCCAAAAATCCCCAAAAAATCCCCCAAAAATCCCCCAAAAATCCCCAAAAATCCCCAAAAAATCCCCCAAAAATCCCCCAATTTTTTTTGTTATCATTTTTCATGTTATCCCAAATTTCCATCCCCCCCTGACCCGTTTTTCTCTCTCTTTTCCCCCCCAGGAGCCGCCCTGGTGTTTCTGGGCTCTCACGCGGCTTTTCGGCAGCTGGACCCGCCCGAGAGCCCCGAGCTGGAGATGGAGCCCGTCTGACCCAAAAATGTCCCAAAAATATCCCAAAATCCCCAAAAATCCACCCAAAAATATCCCAAATCCACCCCAAATCCACCCCGAGAGCCCCGAGCTGGAGATGGAGCCCGTCTGACCCCAAAATACCCAAAAATATCCAAAAATCACCTCAAAATCCCCAAAAATCACCCCAAAATACCCAAAAATCCACCCAAAAATATCCCAAATCCACCCCGAGAGCCCCGAGCTGGAGATGGAGCCCATGTGACCCCAAAATGTCCCAAAAATACCCCAAAATCCACCCAAAACACCCCAAAATATCCCAAAATACCCAAAAATCCACCCGAAATAACCCAAAAAAATCCCCTAAAATCATCCCGAAAATATCCCAAAAAATACCAAAAATATCCCAAATCCACCCAAAAATACCCAAAAATATCCTAAATACCCCAAAATACCCCAAAATCCCCAAAATATCCCCAAATGTCCCCAAATACCCCAAAATCCACCCAAAATGTGCCCAAAAATCCACCCAGAATAACCCAAAACACCCCAAAATACCCCAAAAATGTCCTAAAATAGCCCTAAATCCACCCAAAACACCCCAAAATGCACCAAAATTGCCCCAAAACGCCCCGAAATCCAGCCTGGGAACATCAAAATCCACCCAAAATATCCCAAAAATATCCTCGGGACCCCCAAAATGTCCCCAAAATACCCCAAATCCACCTAAAAATCCACCCAAAATACACCAAAATACCCCAAAATACCCAAAAATATTCCAAGTACCCCAAAATATCCCCCAAAATCCCCCAATTTCCCCCCAAAAAACGGAATAAAGGCGTCACGTGAACTCGAACCCGCTGTGTGGATTCTGCTCGTTAATTAAAGAAATTAATTAAATCCTGAGCCCACAATTAATTAATTATCCCCGACCCCCTCAATCAATTGACTCGACTCCCCCATTAATTAATTAATTCTGACCCCCCCCATTAATTTTTTGCTGACGACCCCAATTAATTAGTTCTGACCCACCCAATTAATTAATTCTGACCCCCCTCCCAGTTAATTATCTCCTCTAATTAATTAATCTTGACACCCCCCCCAAATTTTTCAGGACGGCCCCAAAATTATCCAAAATTATCCCAATTTTTCCCGATTTTTCCCCAAATTATCCCAAATTTTCCCAAAATTTCCCCAATTATCCAAAATTACCCAAAAATTATCCCAATTTTTCTCAATTTTTCCCAATTTATCCCTAAATTATCCCAAAAAATCCCGAAATATCCAAAATTATCTAAAAATATCCCAAATTATCCCAAAATATCCCAAATTTTCCCCATTTTTTCCCATTTTTTCCCCATTTTTTCCCCAAATTACCCAAAATTATCCCAAAATACCCAAATTATCCTCAAATTATCCCAAATTTTCCCCAAATTCTCGTTTTTTTCCCCCCAAAAAATAAAATAAAAACTCCACTCGGGTCCAGTTTCTGCTTCATTTGGGAAAT
Source organism: Zosterops lateralis (assembly GCF_965231275.1). Classification (NCBI taxonomy): domain Eukaryota; kingdom Metazoa; phylum Chordata; class Aves; order Passeriformes; family Zosteropidae; genus Zosterops; species Zosterops lateralis. The sequence continues at coordinate 130,928 of NC_139791.1, forward strand.
TCTCAGATTTTTCCCCGTTTTTATTTTGAATTTTTCGTTTTTATTTTTATTTTTATTTATTTTATTTATTTTAGGGGAGGGGAAAAAAGGAAAAAAAAAATTAATGATTTTAACATTTTATGGTTTTAATATTTTATTTTATTTTCTTCTTCATTTTAAATATTTTACAATTTTAATGTTTTAATGTGTTTTTTCTTCTTTATTTTTTTCTTCTTTTTTTTTTTTTTTTCTTCTTTTTTTCTTTTTCTTTTTCTTTTTCTTCGTTTGTTTCTTTTTTCCGGTTTTTTGTGGTTTTTTCCCCATTTTTTTTTTTGTTGTTGGTTTTTTTTTCTCTCACGACGACGACACAAAAGGGAAAAAGGAGAGACCCCAACCCAAAAAAAAATATCCCCCGTTTTGGGGGGAAAAAAGGGAATTTTGGGGGAAAAAAAATGGAAATTTTGGGGAAAAAAAATGGGATTTTTTGGGGAAAAAATGGAAATTTTTGAGGAAAAAAAAGGATTTTTTGGGAGGAAAAAAGGGAAATTTTGGGGGAAAAAAATGGGATTTTTTGGGAGGAAAAAATGGGATTTTTTTGAGGAAAAAAGGATTTTTTTGGGAGGAAAAAAAGGGATTTTTTGGGAGGGAAAAAGGGATTTTTTGGGAGGAAAAAAGGGAATTTTTGGGAGGAAAAAAGGGAATTTTTGGGAGGAAAAAATGGGATTTTTGGGGGGAAAAAATGGGATTTTTGGGGAGGAAAAAATGGGATTTTTGGGGAGGAAAAAATGGGATTTTTGGGGAGGAAAAAAAAGGAAATTTGGGGGGAAAAAAAAGGAAATTTTTGGAGGGGAAAAAAAGGGATTTTTTTGGGAGGAAAAAAGGGATTTTTTGGAGGGAAAATAATGGGATTTTTTGGGAGAAAAAAGGGAATTTTGGGGAGGAAAAAATGGGATTTTTTTGGGGAAAAAAAGGATTTTTTGGGGGAAAAAAGGAAATTTTTGGAAGGAAAAAAAATGGGATTTTTTGGAGGGAAAAAGGGATTTTTTTGGGAGGAAAAAAAAGGAAATTTGGGGGGAAAAAAAGGGAATTTTTTGGGGAAAAAAGGAAAATTTTGGAAGGGAAAGAAAGGATTTTTTTCGGGAGAAAAAAGGGAATTTTGGGGAAAAAATGGGATTTTTTGGGAGGAAAAAAAAAGGATTTTTTTGGGGAAAAGAGGAAATTTTTGGAAGGGAGGAAAAAAGGGATTTTTTTGGGAGGAAAAAAGGGATTTTTTGGGGTGAAAAAGGGTATTTTGGGGGTCCCGTGAGGTTTTTTTGGGGGGTCTCTGGGGGTTTTGGAGGGTCAGTAATAGGTTTCCTTCTCCACCCAACCTGGAAATGAAATAGAAAAGGAGAAAAGGTGAGAGTGGAAATGCCCAAAATTCCCAGAATTTATCGCCCAAAACCGTCCCAAAATCTCCCAAAATTAACCCCAAAAATTAACCCCAAAAATTCCCCCCAAATTACCCCAAATACCCCCCAAAAATTCCCCCCAAATTACCCCAAATACCCCCCAAAATTCCTCCTAATTTCCCTAAAAATGTGCCCAAAACTGCCCCAAAATCTCCCCAAAATTCCCGTAAAAATCTCCCAAAATTCCCCCCAAAATCCCCCCGAAATTCCCAAAATTTCCCCCTGAAATCCCCCAAAAAATCCCCCAAAATCCCCTCAAAAAATCCACAAAGAAATCCCCAAAAATCGCAAAAAAATCTAAAAAAATCCCAAAAAAAATCCCCTAAAAAATCCCCCCAAAATACAAAAAAAAATTCCCCAAAAAATCTCAAAAATACCTCAAAAAAATTCTCAAAAAATCCCCCAAAAAATCCCCAAAAAATCCCCCCCAAAATCCCCAAATTTTTCCAAAATCCCTTGAAATTTCCCCTAAAAATCCCAAAAAATCCCCTAAAATTACCCCCAGAAAATCTCCCAAAAATCCCCTAAAAATCCCCAAATTTTTTCAAAAAAATCCGCAAAAAATCCTCAAAAACCCCCCAAAAAACCAAACAATTCCTCAATTTTTTCCCAAAATCCCCCAAACCCCCCAAAACCCCCCAAAGTCTCCCCAAACCCCCCAAAACCCCCCATAATTCCCCCAAAAAAAACCCCTTAAAAATAAAAAAAAAACCAAAAAAAATCCCCAAAAAAATTTTTAAAAATTTAAAAAAAAATTTTAAAAACCCCCAAAAAATCCCCCAAAAAATCCCAAAAAAATCCCAATTTTTCCCCAAATCCCCAAAAATCCCCAAAACCCCAAATCCCCCCGAATTTCCCCCCCGACCTCCGGGGTTGCGGCGCAGGATGAGTTTGCGGATCTCGTCGTAGACGAAGATGAGGAAACTGTACGGGAAGGCGCAGAACCACCAGCTCGGCCTGACGACGGAAAATTGGGCACGGGGGTGAAATTTGGCCAAAAAAATTAAAATTAAAATTAAATTAAAATTAAAATTAAAATAAAATTAATAGAAAAATTAAAATTAATATAAAAATTAAAATTAATATAAAAATTAAAAATTAAAATTGAAATTAAATTAAAATTAAAATTAAAATTAAAATTAAATGAAAATGAAAATTAAAATTGAAATTGAAATTAAAATTAAATAAAAATAAAAATAAAAATAAAAATAAAGATAAAAATAAAAATAAAAATAAAAAATAAAAAATAAAAATAAAATAAATAATAAAAATAATGAAAAATTAAAATTAAAATTAAAATAAAATAACAAATAAAAATAAAATAAAAATAAAATAAAAATAAAATAAAAATTAAAATAAAATAAAAATAAAAATAAATTAAAATTAAAATTAAAATTAAAATTAAGATAAATTAAAAATAAAAATAAAAATTAAGATAAAAATAAAAAATAAAAATAAAAATAAAGATAAAAATAAAATAAAAATAAAAATAAAAATAAAATAAAAATAAAAATAAAAATAAAAATAAAAATAAATTTTTTCCCCCATTTTTTGGGGGGGTCCTGACCTCATTTTTTTGGGTCCCTGAACCTGTTTTTGGGGTCCCATCCCATTTTTGGTGTCCCTGGGCCATTTTTTAGGGTCCCGACCCCATTTTTCAGGTCCCAGTCCTGGTTTTTTGGGTCCTGAACCCATTTTTGGGGGTCCTGACCCATTTTTTTTGTATCCTGACCCCGTTTTTGGGGTCCCTGACCCCATTTTTGGGGGTTCTAAACCTGTTTTTGGATCCCTGACCCCGTTTTTGGGGTCCCCAGACCCGTTTTTGGGCCCCCAGACCCATTTTGGGCTCACTTGAGGGGGTACATGACACCCCAATCCCATTTTGGGGGTCCCATCCCCTTTTTTGGGGTCCCCAGACCCGTTTTTTGGGCTCCCAAACCCGTTTTTGAGGGTCCTGAACCCATTTTTGGGGTCCCCGACCCCATTTTTGGGCCCCCAGACCCATTTCAGGGCTCACTTGAGGGGGTACATGACACCCCAGACCCATTTTTGGTGACCCCAGACCCGTTTTTTGGCCCCCAGACCCATTTTTGGGCTCCTTGAACCCATTTTTGGGGTCCCCAGACCCGTTTTTGGGCCCCCAGACCCATTTTTGGGGTCCCTGAACCCGTTTTTTGGGCCCCCAGACCCGTTTTTGGGCCCCCAGACCCGTTTTTGGGCCCCCAGACCCGTTTTGGGGCCCCCAGACCCGTTTTTGGGCCCCCAGACCCATTTGGGGCTCACTTGAGGGGGTACATGACACCCCAAACCCATTTTTGGGGTCCCTGAACCCGTTTTTTGGGCCCCCAGACCCGTTTTTGGGCCCCCAGACCCGTTTTTGGGCCCCCAGACCCATTTTTGGGCTCACTTGAGGGGGTACATGACACCCCAAACCCATTTTTGGGGTCCCTGAACCCATTTTTGGTGACCCCAGACCCGTTTTGGGGCCCCCAGACCCGTTTTTGGGCCCCCAGACCCGTTTTTGGGCCCCCAGACCCATTTTTGGGCTCACTTGAGGGGGTACATGCGCAGGGCCACGTCCATGCCGGGGCAGTAGGACAGGAACGCCGCCAGCGCCGTCTCCTCAAACAGCCCGAAAATCAGGATTTTGTTCCTAAAAAACGGGGGAAAAAAGGGGAAAAAAGGGTCAGAGGGGGAGGTGGGAAAATAGGAGAGAAACCCCAAAAAAATCCGCCCAAGAAAGCCCAAAAATCCCAAATAGTTCACCCAAAAATCAAAAAAAATCCACTTGAAAATCCAAAAAAATCCGCCCAAAAATCCCAAGAAATCCACCCAAAAATTCACCCAAAAAATCTACTCAAAAAACTCAAAATAATCCACTCAAAAATCCCAAAAAATCCACCTAAAAAATTCCCAAATATCAAAAAAAAAATTCGCCCAAAAATCCCCAGAATTCACCCAAAAATTCACCCAAAAATCCACCTAAAAATACCCAAAAATCCACCTGAGAAACCTCAAAAATCCACCCAAAAAAACCTAAAAAGCCACCAAAAATTCCCCAAAAATTCACCCAAGAAATCCCAAAAAATCCACACAAAAATCCCCAAAAAATCTACCTGAGAAAACCCCAAAAATTCACCAAAAAAAATCCCCAAAAAATCCACCCAAAAAAACCCAAAAAATCCACCTGAGAAAACTCAAAAAATCCACTCAAAAATTCCCAAAAATCCACCTAAAAAAATCCCCAAAAAATTCACACAAAAATCCCAAAAAATCCACCCAAAAAAAAACCCAAAAAAACCACCAAAAAATCCCAAATTTGGGGAAATTTTGGGTGATTTCGGGTGGATTTTTGGGTTATTTCAGGTGGGATTTTTTTGGGTAATTTTGGATGGGATTTTGGGTGATTTCGGGTGAGATTTTTTTTGTGATTTTGGGTGATTTTAGTGAGGTTTTTTTTGCTGATTTTGGGTGATTTTGTTGGGATTTTTTTGCTGATTTCGGGTGGAATTTTTGGCTGATTCCGGGTGTGATTTTGGCTGATTTTGGGTGGAATTTTGGGCTGATTTTCGGTCAATTTTGGGGCATTTTGGGACTCGCTTCATGCCCTGCTGGAAGACGGAGTTGTGGCACATTTTGGGTGATTTTTGTTTGGGATTTTTTTGGCAATTTTATGTGATTTTAGTGCGATTTTTTTTGGTGATTTTGGCTGATTTCAGGTGGGATTTTTTGGGTGATTTTGCATGATTTTGGATGGGATTTTTTTGGCAATTTCAGATGGAATTTTTGGCTGATTCTGGGTGGGATTTTGGCTGATTTTGGGTGGGATTTGAGCTGATTTTCGGGCATTTTGGGACTCGCTTCATGCCCTGCTGGAAGACGGAGTTGCGGCACATTTTGGGTGATTTTTGGGGTTGTTTCAGGTGGGATTTTGGGTGATTTCAGGTGGGAATTTTTTGGTGATTTTGGATTATTTTGGGTGAGATTTTTTTGTGTTTTCGGATGGGATTTTTGGGTTATTTTGGGTGGGATTTTTGGGTTATTTCAGGTGATTTTGGGTTGAATTTTTGGCAATTTTGGGTGGGATTCTGGGTGGGGTTTTGGGGTGATTTCAGGTGATTTTGGGTGAGATTTTTTGATGATTCTGGGTGGGGTTTTTGGGTTATTTTGGGTGATTTTGAGTGCGATTTCGGGTTATTTCACATGGAATTTTTTGACGATTTCGAGTGGGATTTTTGGGCCATTTCAGGTGGGGTTTTTTTGGCGATTTCGTATGGAATTTTTGGCTGATTTCAGGCAGGATTTTGGCCGATTTTGGGCCAATTTTCGGTCAATTCAGACTCACTTCATGCCCTGCTGGAAGACGGAGTTGCGGCACATTTTGGGTGATTTTTGGGAGATTTCAGGTGGGATTTTGGGTGGAATTTGGGGCATTTTGGGACTCACTTCATGCCCTGCTGGAAGACGGAGTTGCGGCGGGTCTTGCAGATGATGAGATCCGCCCACTGCACCACCACGATGCTGACGAAAAACGCCGTGTGGCAGGTGAACTCCACCACCTTCCGCTGCTCGTAGGTCTGGGGAGGGGCCGCAGGGTCACAGACCCCTCCCCGAATTAAATCCCACCCCCGGGATGGCCCAGACCCCCCCCAGACCACACCCCGAAATTCCCGTCCCTGTGGGACCCCCGGGGTGGGCAGAGGAGGGGGAGAAGTGACCCCAAAATGGGGGAAAATCCTCCCAAAAAATGGGATTTGGGGTGCAGAGACCCCTCCCCGAATTAAATCCCACCCCCGGGATGGCCCAGACCACCCCCCAAAAACCCCCCGAAATTCCCGTCCCCGTGGGACCCCCGGGGTGGGCGGGAGGAGGGGGAGAAGTGACCCCAAATGTGGGAAAAATTCCCCAAAAAAATGCGATTTGGGTTGAAAAGACCCCTCCCCAAATTTCTTTTGGGAATCCTCATTTTTTGGGAATTCCCATTTTTTTGGGAATCCCCATTTTTTGGAACTCCCATTTTTCTGGATCCCCATTTTTCACGATCCAATTTTTTTTTTCAAATTCCCGTTTCCCATCACCCCCATTTTTGGCCACCCCCATTTTTTGCCCCGCCCATTTTTGCCCCACCCATTTTTTTGCCCACCCCCATTTTTTCCCACCCCCCATTTTTTCCCCCCACCCCATTTTTTGGGCCCCCCCAGACTGACCCACTGCTGCCCGTAGGAGTCCTCGAGGTCGTTGATGGTCCGGTCGTCCCAGCGCAGGCGGATCCCCACCAGGCACGAGGGCAGGAACCCGTTCTCCGCCAGGATCACGAAATAGGCGAAGAACCCGCCCAGGGCCTGGATCATCCCTGGGGGGGCGGGGACAAATGGGGTAGGGTCACAATGGGAGCCAATGGGAGTCAGTGGGATGCAGTGGGAGTCGATGGAACCCAATCAGAGTGAATGGGACATGATGGGAGCCAATGGAAGTCAATGGGATCCAATGGGACCCAATGGAACCCAACGGGACCCAATGGAACCCAATGGGAGTCAATTGGACCCAATGGAACCCAACGGGACCCAATGGAACCCAATGGGAGTCAATTGGACACAATGGAACTCAACGGGACCCAATGGGAGCCAATGGGAGTCAATGGGATCCAATGGGAGTGAATGGGACACGATGGGACCTGACAGGACCCAATGAGAGTCAACGGGATCCAATGGGACCCAATGGAACCCAATGGGACCCAATGGAACCCAATGGGATCCAATGGGATCCAATGGGAGTCAACAGGACCCAATGGGACCCAATGGGAGTCAATGGGACTCAATGGAAGCCAGTGTGACCCAATAGGAGTTAATGGGGCCCAACAGGACCCAATGGGATCCAATGGAATCCAATGGGAGTCAGTGGGACTCAAAGGGACCCAACAGGACCCAATGGGAGTCAATGGGACCCATTGGGATCCAATGGGACCCAATGGGAGTCAATGGGACCCAATGGAACCCAATGGAACCCAATGGGACCCAATGGGACTCAATGGGACTCAATGGGAGTCAATGGGATCCAATGGGAATCAACAGGACCCAATGGAACCCAATGGGAGTCAATGGGACCCAACGGGACCCAACAGGACCCAATGGGGACTCAATGGGACCCAATGGGACTCAATGGGAGTCAATGGGATCCAATGGGAATCAACGGGACCCAATGGGAGTCAATGGGACCCAACATTGATGACCGTGACTGACCCCAGAGTGACCTCAGAGTGACCTCAGAGTGACCACTGACCGGCCTGGCCATAGGCCATGCTGATGGCCCTGGGTGACCCCGGATGACCCCAGATGACCCCCGGATGACCCCTGGCTGACCCCAGAGTGACCACTGACCGACCATGCTGATGGCCCTGGGTGACCATGACTGACCCCTGGGTGACCCCAGGTGACTCTGACTGACCATGACTGACCAGTGAGTGACCACTGACCGATCTGGCCGTAGGCCATGCTGATGGCCCTGACTGACCCCTGGGTGACCCTGGGTGACCATGACTGACTCCTAACTGACCATGACTGACCAGTGAGTGACCACTGACCGATCTGGCCGTAGGCCATGCTGATGGCCCTGACTGACCCCTGGGTGACCCTGGGTGACCATGACTGACCCCTGGGTGACCCTGACTGCCCCTGACTGACCCCAGATGACCAGTGAGTGACCACTGACCGATCTGGCCGTAGGCCATGCTGATGGCCCTGGGTGACCATGACTGACCCCAGATGACCCCAGATGACCCCTGGCTGACCCCAGAGTGACCACTGACCGATCTGGCCGTAGGCCATGCTGATGGCCCTGGGTGACCATGACTGACCCCTGGGTGACCCTGACTGACCCCTAACTGACCGGTGAGTGACCACTGACCGATCTGGCCGTAGGCCATGCTGATGACCCTGGGTGACCCTGACTGACCCCTAACTGACCAGTGAGTGACCAGTGAGTGACCACTGACCGATCTGGCCGTAGGCCATGCTGATGAGCCTCTCGTTGACCAGTTTGTCGCTCCGGGGGTTCCGGGGCTGCCGTTTCATGATGTCGCTCTCGGCCGCCTCGTACGCCAGGGAGATCGCCGGGACCTGAATTGGGGTGAAAAAACACAAATTTGGGCAAAAAATCCCAAAATCTGGGGAGATAAAAAGGAAAATTTGGGGAAAAAAACCCCATATTTGGGCAAAAAAATGAAATTTGGGGAGAAAAACCTGAAATTTAGGGAAGAAAAAGGAAATTTGGGGCGAAAAGAAACCCCAAATTTGGGCCAAACCACGAAATTTGGGGCAAAAAACTCCCGAAATTTGGGGGGAAAAAAAACCTCGAAATTTGGAGAGAAAAACCTGAAATTTGGGGCAAAAAAAAGCCCAAAATTTCGGGGCAAAAAAATCTGAAATTTGGGGAGAAAAACCATGAAATTTGGGGAGAAAAACCATGAAATTTGGGGAGAAAAACCCAAATGGTTTTTCTGGGGTGGATTTGGGGTCAATGGTTGTATTTTGGTGTATTTTGGGGTTTCCGGTGTTTTGTTTTTTTTTTTTTTTTTGGTTTTTTTTTTTTTTTTTGTGTGTATTTTTGTGTATTTTGGGGTGGATTTTTTTTTGGAATTTTTGAGATATTTCTGGGGTTTTGTGGATTTGGGATTTCCTCCCTCACCATGTCAGTGCCCAGGTGTATTTTGGGGTTTCTGGGGTGAATTTTTGTGCATTTTGGGGTGGATTTTTTTTGGATTTTGGGGTTTCTGGGGTGGATTTTTGGTGTGTTTTTTGTGTATTTTTGTTGTATTTTGGGGATTTTTTGCGTATTTTGGGGTTTCTGGGATGGATTTGGGGTCTCTGGGTGAGTTGGGGTGGATTTGGGGTCTGTGATTGAGTTTTGGTGTATTTTGGTGTATTTTGAGGTTTCTGGGGTGGATTTTTGTTTATTTTTCGTGTATTTTGGGGTGGATTTTTGGTGGATTTGGCCCATGATGGATTTGGGGATTTCTGGGCTGGTTTTGGTGTATTTTAGAGGTTTTGGGATGGATTTTGGTGGGTTTGGAGACTCTGGGATGGATTTGGGTTTTTTTGGAGCGGATTTGGGACGGATTTGTGGGTTTTGGGGTGGGCTTTTGTTTATTTTTGTGTATTTTGGGGCGGATTTTTTGGGGATTTTTGTAGATTTTTGCAGATTTTGGTGTATTTTTGTGGATTTGGGGTCTCCCCTCACCATGTCGGTGCCCAGGTCGATGCAGAGGATGGTGATGGTCCCCAGGGGCAGCGGGATGTTGCCCAGGAGGGGTTTGGGGTGGATTTTGGGTGGGTTTGGGGTGGATTTGGGGTGGGTTTGGGGTGGATTTTGGGGTCCCCCCTCACCATATCCGTTCCCAGGTCGATGCAGAGGATGGTGATGGTGCCCAGGGGCAGCGGGATGTTGGCCAGGGTGGGTTTGGGGTCTCTGGGGTGGGTTTTGGTGTATTTTGGGGTCCCTGGGGTGGATTTTTTTGGGGATTTTTTTGGATTTTTGCAGATTTTGGGGTCCCCCCTCACCATATCCGTTCCCAGGTCGATGCAGAGGATGGTGATGGTGCCCAGGGGCAGGGGGATGTTGGCCATGATGAAGAGCAGGAAGGGGGTGATCTCGGGGATGTTGCTGGTCAGGGTGTAGGCGATGGATTTCTTCAGGTTGTCGAAAATCAACCTCCCTGTCCCCGGAGAGAGAGACCCCAAAAATCAACAGAACAGCCCCAAAACGGCCCCAAAACCCCTCAAAAGGAGCCCAAAACCCCTCAAAACATTCCCAAAACTCCTCAAAATGGCCCCAAAACCCCTCAAAGTGACCCCAAAAATGACCCCAACCTCCCCAACCCTCTCCAGGAGTGGTCAGTGACCCAAAAAAATTACCCCAAATCTCCGCCAGGACCCCAAAAATGACCCCAAACTCCTCCTGGAAGGGTCAGTGACTCCAAAGATGACCCCAAATCTCCCCCAGGACCCCAAAAATTACTCCAAAGCCCCCCCAGGAGTGGTCAGTGACCCCAACCCCCCCCAGGAGTGGTCAGTGACCCCCCAGCAGTGGTCATCACCCCAAGGATGACCCCAAACCCCCCCAGCAGTGGTCAGTGACCCCCCAGCAGTGGTCAGTGACCCCAGGATGACCCCAAACCCTCCCAGGACTGGTCATCACCCCAGGGATGACCCCGGCCGGACCTTCCTCGACGCCGGTGACGATGGAGGCGAAGTTGTCGTCCAGCAGGATCATGTCGGCCGCTTGTTTGGAGACGTCGGAGCCGGCGATGCCCATGGCCACCCCGATGTCCGCCTTCTTCAGGGCAGGTGAGTCATTGACACCGTCACCCGTCACCGCCACGATGGCGCCCTGGGGACACGAGGACATTGAGGGGACAATGGGGACAGTGGGGACATTGGGGACATTGGGGACATTGGGGACACCCCAATATCCGCCTTCTTCAGGGCAGGGGAATCGTTAACGCCGTCACCAGTTACGGCCACGATGGCGCCCTGGGGACAGCAAGGGGACAGTGGGGTCAATGGGGACATTGGGGACACTGGTGACATTGGGGACATTGGGGACATGGGGACATTGGGGACATGGGGACATTGGGGATATTGGGGACATGGGGACATTGGGGACATGGGGACATTGGGGACATTGGGGACACTGGGGACACTGGGGCCACCCCAATGTCCGCCTTCTTCAGGGCCGGAGAGTCATTGACACCGTCACCCGTCACCGCCACGATGGCGCCCTGGGGACACGGGGACAGCGGGGACATTGGAGACACTGGTGACATTGGGGACATTGGGGACATGGGGACATTGGGGACATTGGGGTCAATGGGGACATTGGGAGGACATTGAGGGGACATTGGGGACATTGGGGTCATTGGGGTCATTGGGGACATTGGGGACATGGGGACATTGGGGACATGGGGACATTGGGGTCATTGGGGACATTGAGGGGACATTGGGGACATTGGAGACATTGGGGACATTGGGGACATTGAGGGGACATTGGGGACATTGGGGACATTGAGGGGACATTGGGGACATTGGGGACATGGGGACATTGGGGACATTGGGGACATGGGGACATGGGGACATTGGGGACATTGGGGACATGGGGACATTGGGGACATTGGGGACATTGGGGGGACATTGGGGACATTGGGGACATGGGGACATTGGGGACATTGGGGACATTGGGGACATTGGGGACATGGGGACATTGGGGACATTGGGGACATTGGGGACATTGGGGACATGGGGACATTGGGGACATTGGGGACATTGGGGACATTGGGGACACTGGGGATATTGGGGTCATTTGGGTCCTTAAAATCATTGGGGACATTGGAGGAAATTGGAATATTTGGGATATTTGGGGTCATTGGGGTCACTGGAGAGATTTGGGATATTTGGGTCATTTGGGTCACTGGGGACATTGGGGACACTGGGGACATCATTGGAGAGATTTGGGATATTGGGGATATTGGGGTCATTGAGGTCATTGGGGTCATTGGAGGAATTTTTGGGATATTTGGGACATTTGGGTCATTGAGGACACTGGAGGGATTTGGGATATTTAGAATATTTAGAATATTTGGGATATTTGGAATATTTGGGTCAATGAGGTCATTGGGGTCGTTGAGGTCATTTGGGTCCTTAAAGTCATTGGGGTCATTGGAGGGAATTGGGATATTTGGGATATTTGGGATATTTTGGACACTTTCAGTGTCCCCAGGTCCATTTTTAGTGTCCCCAGGACCATTTTCGGTGTCCCCAGGTCCATTTTCAGTGTCCCCAGGCCCATTTTTGGGTCCCCAGGTCCATTTTAGTGTCCCCAGAACCATTTTTGGTGTCTCAGGACCATTTTCAGTGTCCCCAGGACCATTTTCAGGCCTCCAGGACCATTTTTAGGCCCCCAGGCCCGTTTTTTGGCCCCCCTGGCCCATTTTTTGGCCCCCCAGGACCATTTTCACTGTCTCCAGGCCCGTTTTTGGGCCCCCCAGGCCCATTTTCAGGCCCCCCAGGACCATTTTCAGGCCCCCCAGGCCCATTTTTAGCCCCCCAGGCCCATTTTTAGCCCCCCAGGACCATTTTTTGCCCCCCCAGGCCCATTTTTTAGGCCCCCAGGCCCGTTTCTGGGCGCCCCCGACCTGTCTCTGGCAGCCCTCGACGATGATGAGTTTCTGCTGGGGCGACGTGCGGGCGAAGACGATCTCGGTGTGGTTCTGCAGGATCTCGTCGATCTGCTCCGAGCTCATGTCCTTCAGGTCCGTCCCGTGGATCACGCACGCCTTGGCGTCCCTGGGGGGCCAAAACGGGTCAGGGACCCCCAAAAATGGCTCAGAAACACCAAAAAACCAACCCTGAAACCCAAAAACATCGGGATTGTACCCAAAAAATTGCTCATAAACCCCAAAAATGGCACAGAAACCCCCAAAATTGGGATTGTACCCAAAAATGGGTCCAAAACCCCAAAAAACATCAGGATTGTATCTAAAAAATGGCTCCAAAACCCAAAAAATGGCTCCAAAAACCCAAAAGTGTCTCACCTGTGTCTCACCTGGTTACCCCTGGCTCACCTGGGGTTCACCTGGGGTTCCCCTGACTCACCTGGGGTTCACCTGGCTGACTCCTGGAGCTCACCTGGGGTTCCCCTGACTCACCTGGGGTTCACCTGGCTGACTCCTGGAGCTCACCTGGGGCTCCCCTGACTCACCTGGGGTTCACCTGGCTGACAGGTATGTTCAGACTGGCTGACCCATGTCACACCTGGCTCACAGGTGTGTTCGGTCTGACTCACCTGGGGTTCCCCTGACTCACCTGGGGCTCACCTGGCTGACAGGAATGTTCAGTCTGGCTCACAGGTGTGTTCAGGCTCACCTGGGGCTCACCTGGCTCACAGGTATGTTCAGTCTGACTCACCTGGGGTTCACCTGGCTCACCTGGGGTTCACCTGGCTGACAGGAATGTTCAGTCTGGCTCACAGGTGTGTTCAGGCTCACCTGGGGTTCACCTGGCTGACAGGAATGTTCAGCCGGGCCGCGATGTCCTCCACGGTCTCGTTGCCCTCGGAGATGATCCCGACGCCTTTGGCGATGGCCTTGGCCGTGATGGGGTGGTCACCGGTCACCATGATCACCTGGGGGGTCACCTGGGGGTCACCTGGGGGGTCTGGGGCCATTGGGGTCACTGGGGTCACCCTGATCACCTGGGCACACCTGGGCACACCTGGGCACACCTGGGGTCATTGGGGTCATTGGGGTCATTTGGGTCACTGGCCTTGGCCGTGATGGGGTGGTCACCGGTCACCATGATCACCTGTGGGGTCACCTGGGGGTCACCTGAGGGGTCTGGGGGTCACCTGAGCTCACCTGGGCACACCTGGGCACACCTGGGGTCATTGGGGTCATTGGGGTCATTGGGGAGGGTCTCAGGGGGATGTGGGAGAAATTTTGGGGGATTTTGGGAGATTTGGGGGAATTTGGGGGAATTTGGGCACCAAAAATCTGAGAAAAATTCGGGAAAAATCTGAAAAAAATTGGAGAAAAATCGGAGAAAAATCCAAAAATAAATCCAAGAAAAGTCTGAAAAGAACCCAAGAAAAATCAGGGAAAAATCTGAAAAAAAAGTGAAAAAAATCCAAAAGAAATCTGAAAGAAATCCAAAAAATCTGAAAGAAATCCAAAAAAATCCGACAAAAATCCAATTTAAAAAATTAAAAATAAAAAAAAACCTGAAAAAGATCCAAAAACAAGTTTAAAAACTCTGAAAAAACGTCTGGAAAAAATCTGAAAAAAACCTGAAAAAAATTCCAAAAATATCAGAAAAAAAATCAGGAAAATATCCAAAAAAATTCCTAAAAATCCCCCCAAAAAACTCGAAAAAATTAAAAAATAAAAAAAAAGTTTAAAAATCCGAAATAAATGCAGGAAAAATCTGAAAAAAAATCCTTTAAAAATCCGAAAAAAAATCCAAAAAAATTCTGAAAAAAAAGTGAAAAAAAATCCGAAAAAAAAAAAAATATTTTAAAATTAAAAAAAAAATTTAAAAAAAAATTTCCAAAAAATTCCAAAAATAATTCAAAAAAATTCAAAAAAATCCAGAAAAAAAATCAGTAAATTTTGGGACAGTTTTGGGGGGACTTGGGGTATTTTTTTGGGGTTCCCAGGGTTACCTTGATGCCGGCACTTCGGCACTTCCCCACGGCGTCGGGCACGGCCGCCCTGGGGGGGTCGATCATGGACATGAGCCCCACAAAGCAAAGGTTGTCGGTGGCGAAATTCACGTCGTCGCAGTCGAAGGCGAAGCCCTTGGGGTATTGCTCCTCGGGCAGGTAAAAGTGGCAGAAACCTGCGGGAAAATGACCCAAAATCAGCTCAAAATTAGCTCAAAATTAGCCCAAAATTATCTCAAAAATATCCCAAAATTATCTCAAAAATATCCAAAAATTATCTTGAAAATTGTCCCAAAATCACCCCAAAATTACCCCAAAAACTACATTAAAAACACCCCAAAATTATCTCAAAATTATCCCAAAATTATCACAAAAATTGTCCCAAAATCACCCCAAAATTACCCCAAAAATTACGATAAAAACACCCAAAATTATCCCAAAATTCGCCCCAAAAATCACCACAAAAATTACCCCAAAATTATCCCAAAAATTATCCCCAAAAATTACCTAAAAATTATCCCAAAAATTACCCCAAAATTATCCCAAAAATTACCTAAAAATTATCCCAAAATTATCCCAAAAATCAGCAAAAAATTACCCATAAAATTACCCCAAAATTAGCCCTAAAAATTTTTCCAAAATTACCCCCAAATCCCTTTTAAATTCCCTAAAAAATCCCTTTAAAAATCCCTTTAAAAATCCCTGAAAAATCCCTGAAAAAAATCCCTAAAAAATCCCTCAAATTCCCTAAAAAATCCATGAAAAATCCCCGAAAAAATTCCTCAAAAATCCCTTAAAAATCCCTGAAAAAAATCCCTAAAAAATCCCTTAAATTCCCTAAAAAGCCCCGAAAAAGTTCCTGAAAAATCCCCGAAGAAATTCCTAAAAAATCCCCCAAAAAATCCTCTTAAAATACCTTGAAAAATCACCGAGAAAACCAACTAAAAAAAACCCTCCAAAACTTCCCGGAACAAACCACAAAAAACTTCGAAAAGGGCTCAAAAAATCCCTTAAAATATCCCTAAAAAAATCCTAAAAAAATTCCTAAAAAATCCCAACAAATCCCCTAAAAAAACGCTTTAAAAATCCCTAAAAATATCACTTTTAAACCCTTTAAAAATCTATTTGAAATACCCTAAAAAACCGCTAAATATACCTCAAAAAATCAGAGAAATATCAGAAAAAAAACCCTTAAAATTCAGAAAAAAATCTAAAAAAATCCGAAAAAAATCCTAAAAAAATCCAAAAAAAATCCGAAAAAAATCCTAAAAATTCCCCAATTGCCCCAAACCCCCCAAACTGACCCAGAACCCTCTCTCCGAGCCCCCCGAGCTCCAGATACGCGTTCTGAAAAGCCTCTTTCATCTCCTCATCCAGCGGCTGCTCCTTCCCCTGCAGGAGGATGGTGGAGCAGCGGTCCAGGATCCGCTCGGGGGCGCCCTTCATCACCAGCAGGTACCGGTTGTCGTTCGGGTCCTCGGTCTCGTGGATGGACAGCTGCGGTGAAAAACAACCATTTGGGGCAATTTCAGATTTTTGGGAATTTTTTTGGATTTTTTTCGGGGAATTTTTTGGGGATTTTTTAGGGATTTTTTGGGGGGGATCCGCCAGGGGGCGCCCTTCACTAGCAGCAGTTGTTGGGGTCCTCGGTCTCGTGGATGGACTGATGGGATTTGGGGTAAAAAACAGGGATTTTTGGACATTTGGGGTGTCAGGGGATTTTTGGGGATTTTTTGGGAATTTTTGGGATTTTTTAGGAATTTTTTGCGGGATCCGCCAGGGGGCGCCCTTCACCAGCAGCAGTCGTTGGGGTCCTCGGGCTCGTGGATGGACAGATGGGATTTGGGGTAAAAAACGGGGATTTTGGGACATTTGGGGGGTTTTGGGATGTCAGGGGATTTTTGGGAATTTTCCGGGATTTTTTGGGAATTTTTTGAGATTATTTTGGAAATTTTTTTTTATTTTTTGGAAATTTTTAGGGATTTTTTTTTATTTTGGGGGGATTTTTCGGGGATTTTTCAGGGATTTTTTTGGGATTTTGAGGGGAATTTTGGGGGATTTTTTGGGGAATATTTTTGAGGGATTTTTTTGGGGATTTTTTGTTTGATTTTTGGGGTATTTTGGGGTATTTTCTTAGGGATTTTTTAGGGATTTTTGGAAGGATTTTGGGGGGGGATTTTTTTGTAGATTTTGGGGGGGGTTGTATTATTTTTTGCAGGGATTTTTTTGGGATTTTTTTTTTATTTTTAGGGGGAATTTTTTCGATTTTTTTTTTTTTAATTTTGGGGGGATTTTTTTGATTTTTTTATTTTTTTAGTTTGGGGATTTTTGGGGGGGATTTTTTTCAAATTTTTTTTTTTTTTATTTTGGGGGGATTTTTTGGGGATTTTATTTTTGGAATTTTTTTTGGAATTTTTTTTTATTTTTGGAGGATTTTTTGGGGGATTTTTTGTGGGAATTTTTCGGCTTTTTTCGGGTTGTTTTGGGGTATTTTTTGGGGTTTACCTGATACTTGTTGGTGGAGTTGAAGGGGATCTCGGCCACTTTCTTGTTCCTCTCCCTCATGACCTTGACGGAGCCCGAGGAGAGTTCGATGCATTTCAGCAGCGCCGACTCCGACGCGTCCCCGGCCACGTCCCGCTGCCAAAACCGGCCCAAAAATTCAGATTTTAAACCCAAAATATCGCCCAGAATCACCAAAATCCGACCTGGCCGTGTCCCCCCACGAGAACCAACCTAAAAATCAAAAAATACTCGCAAAAAATGCCAAAAAAATCCCCCAAAAAATTCCCCCAAAAATCAAAAAGACCCTCAAAAAACTCCCAAAAAATGGTCAAAAAATCCCCAAAAAGTCCTTTAAAAATTCTCAAAAAATCCCAAAGAATCCCCCAAAAATATAAAAAAAAAAAAAACAGGAAAAAAAAAGCCAAAAAAATCCTCAAAAAAATCCCCCCAAAATCCCCCAAAAATCCACAAAAAAATCCCCCCCAAAATCCCCAAAAAATCCACAAAAAATCCCCCCCAAAAAAATCTCCCCAAAATTCCCCAAAACCCCCCCCAAAAAAATCCTAAAAAATTATTAAAAAATCCTCAAAAAGTCCACAAAAATTCCACCAAAAAAAAAAAAAAAATCCCCAAAAAATCTTCCAAGAAAACAAACAAAATTCCCCCCAAAATCCACCAAAAAAAAAGAAAAAATCACAAAAAAAATAATTTAAAAAATCGAAATAAATCCCCAAAAAAAAATCCTTAAAAAATCCTAAAAAATTTTTAAAAAATTTCCCCAGAATTTCCAAAGTTTCCAAAAATTTCCCCAAAATCCCAAAAACTCCCCAAATTTCCCCAAAATCTCCCCCTGACCTTGAGGATGGGCACGTTCTCCTGCCCCCCCTTGAACACGGCGCGGTTGCAGAGCCCCGCGATGTGACTGGGGGCAAAAAACACCCCAAAAATCCCCAAAAAATCCCCCAAAAACCCCTAAAATACTCACAAAAAATTCACCAAAAATCCCCAAAAAAATCCTTAAAAATTTACAAAAAATTCATTAAAAAATCCCAAAAAAAATCCCCCAAAAAATGCCCCCAAAAAATCCCCAAAAACTCCCCCCAAAAATCCCAAAAATCCACAAAAAATCCTCAAAAAATCCCCCAATAATCCCATAAAAATCCCATTAAAAATCCCAAAAAAAACTCGCAAAAAATCCAAAATATTCACAAAAAAATCCCCCCAAAAAATCCCCAAAAATTCCACAAAAAATTCACAAAAAAATCCCCAAAAAATCCTAAAAAAAACCCACAAAAATTCGCAAAAAAAATCACCAAAAAAAAATTCCCAAAAAATTCCCCCAAAAAATCCACAAAAAATTCCAAAAAAATCCAAAAAAAAATCCCCAAAAAATCCACAAAAAATCCCCAAAAAATCCTAAAAAAATCCCCAAAAAATCCCCAAAAAATCACAAAAAATTCGCAAAAAATCCCAAGAAAATCCCCAAAAAATCCCCAAAAAATCCAAAAAAAAACCACAAAAAAAATCGCAAAAAATCACCAAAAAAATTCCAAAAAATTCGCAAAAAATTCCAAAAAATCCCAAAAAATTCCCAAAAAATCCCAATACACCCCCAAACCCCCCAAACCCCCCTGACCTTGAGGATGGGCACGTTCTCCTGGCCCCCCTTGAACACGGCGCGGTTGCAGAGCCCCGCGATGTGACTCAGGGCCACCCACGTCGGGGAGCTCTTGTCAAACGCCGTCCCTGGGGGGAAAGGGACAGTTCAGACCAGTTCAGACCAGTTTGGACCAGTTCGGACCAGTATGGACCAGTATAAACTGGTATAAACCAGTATAAACCAGTATAAACCAGTGTAGATGAATATAAACCGATATAAATTGGTATAGAGCAGTATAAACCAGTATAAATCAATATAAACCAGTATAAACCAATATAAACCAGTATAAAGGGTTCAGACCAGTTTGGTTCAGTATAACCCAGTATAAACCAGTATAAACCAGTATAAATCAATATAAACCAGTATAAACCAGTACGGACCAGTATGAACCAGTATAGAGCAGTATAGACCATTATAAACCAGCATAAATCAGTATAAACCAGTATAAACCAGTATGGACCAGTATAAACCAGTATGGACCAGTATAAACCAGTATAAATTGGAATAGAGCAGTATAAACCAGTATAAACCAATATAAACCAGTATAAACCAATATAAACCAGTATAAAGGGTTCAGACCAGTTTAGACCAGTATGGACCAGTATAAATCAGTATAAACTGGTTTGGACCAGTATAAACCAGTTGGACCAGTATAAACCAGTATAGACCAGTATAAACCAGTATAAATAAATTTTAAAAAAAAAAGAATTAAAAAAAAATCCAAGAAATTTCCCAAATAATAATAGTAATAAACTAAACTAAAAAAAAAAAAAAAAAAAAAAATTTAAAAAAACCTAATAAAAATAATAAAAAAAAATCCCAATAAGGTTCCAAAAGAATTTCAAAAAAATTCCAAAAAAATCCCCCCAAAATAAAAAATAAATAAATAAATAAATAAATAACCCCCACAAAAATCCTAAAAAAAAAAAAAACACCCAAAAAAATCCGAATAAAAATTTTTAAAAAATTAAAAAAAAAAAAAAAAGAAAAAAAAAATGAAAAAAAATCGAAAAATAATCGAAAAAAAGCGAAAAAAATTGAAAAAAAAATTGAAAAAAAATAAAAAAAAAATCCATAAAAATCAAAAAAAAATCCAAAAAAATCCCCAAAAAATCCCAAAAAACCCCAAAATCCCCTCCCACCCACCGGACTGGTCCTCGGTGGTGTCGGCCTCGTGGATCTGGTTGTCGAACCACATGTGGGCCACGGTCATGCGGTTCTGGGTGAGGGTCCCGGTCTTGTCGGAGCAGATGGTGGAGGTGGAGCCGAGGGTCTCCACGGCCTCCAGGTTCTTCACCAGGCAGTTCTTGCGGGCCATGCGCTTGGCCGTGAGGGTCAGACACACCTGGGGGGACACGGAAATGGGGCTGGGGGCTCTAATGGGGATGGGGGCTTCAGTTCAGGGGGTGAGGACATGAAAATCCCAAAAAAAATCCCCCAAAAATCGAATTTTTGGAAGTTTTTAGTGGTTCCAGAAGGTCTAAATTGGGCTTGAAAGGGTCTGAAATGGGTCTGGGGTCCCAAATGAGTCTGGGGGCTTCAAGGGGGTTTGGGACATCCATACAAGGGGTGGGAGCACAAAAATCCCCCCAGAAATCCCAAAAAATCCCCAAAAATCCAGAGAAAAATGGAATTCTGGGGGATCTGAAAGACCCAAAATGAGTCTGGGGAAAGGGAAATGGGTCTGGGGTCTCAAATAGGTCTGGGGGATTTGGGTCGGGGGGTGGGAGCACAAAAATCCCCGAAAAAATTCCAAAAAATTCAGAGAAAATTGGTCTTCAGGGGTCTTAGAATGTCCCAAATGGGTCTGGGGTCCCAAATGCGTCTGGGGGTTTTGGTTTGGGGAGAGGGGATCATGAAAATCCCCTCCAAAAAAATAAAAAAAAATGGGATTTATGGGGGTTCTGGAAGGTCCAAAATGGGTTTGGAGGGTCTGAAATGGGTCTGGGGGTTCTAATGGGTCACTCCCAGTTTGTCCCAGTCACTCCCAGTCCATTCAAACCCCCAATATCTCCATCCCAGTGACTCCCAGTCCCTCCCAGTCCCTCCCAGTCCCTCCCAGTCACTCCCAGTCACTCCCAGTCACTCCCAGTCCATTCCAATACCCAACATTTCCATCCCAGTGGCTCCCAGTGGCTCCCAGTTTGCGGCACTCACGGTGACGGTGGCCAGCAGCCCCTCGGGCACGTTGGCCACGATGATGCCGATGAGGAAGATGACGGCCCAGTCCAGGCCAGTGCCCTCCCAGTGCCTCCCAGTCCAGCCCAGTCCATTCAAATCTCCAATATCTCCATCCCACTCACTCCCAATTCAATCCCAGTGACTCCCAGTCCAGCCCAGTCCATTCAAATCTCCAATATCTCCATCCCACTCACTCCCAGTTGGCTCCTGGTCTATCCCAGTCCATCCCAGTGGCTCCCAGTCCATCCCAATTCAATCCCAGTAACTCCCAGTCATTCCCAGTCTGTCCCAGTCCATCCCAGTCACTCCCAGTCCATTCCAATACCCAACATTCCCATCCCAGTCCATCCCAGTCCATCCCAGTCACTCCCAGTCCATCCCAGTCTATTCAAATTCCCAATATCTCCATCCCAGTGGTTCCCAATCTCTCCCAGTTGACTCCTAGTGACTCCCAGTCCCTCCCAGTCCATTCCAGTCACTCCCAGTCCATTCAAATCTCCAATATCTCTGTCCCAGTGAGTCCCAGTCCATCCCAGTCACTCCCAGTCACTCCCAGTCCATTCAAATCTCCATTATTTTCATCCCAGTGAGTCCCAGTCACTCCGAATTCAATCCCAGTCCACCCCAGTCACTCCCAGTCCATCCCAGTCCATTTAAATCCCCAATATCTCCATCCCAGTCACTCCCAGTTGGCTCCTGGTCCATCCCAGTCAGTCCCAGTCACTTCCAGTCCCGTCCCAGTCCAACCCAATTCAATCCCAGTCCATCCCAGTCCATTCAAATCTCCAATATCTCCATACGAATCACTCCCAATTCAATCCCAGTGACTCCCAGTGACTCCCAGTCCATTCCAATCCCCAGTATCTCCATCCCAGTGGCTCCCAGTTTGCGGCACTCACGGTGACGGTGGCCAGCAGCCCCTCGGGCACGTTGGCCACGATGATGCCGATGAGGAAGATGACGGCCTCCAGCCAGGTGTAGCCCAGGATGAGGGAGAGGATGAAGAAGGAGATGCCCAGGAAGACGGCGACGCCGGTGATCAGCTGGATGAAGTGCTCGATCTCCACCGCGATCGGCGTCTTGCCCACCTCCAGCCCCGAGGCCAGCGTGGCGATGCGGCCCATCACCGTGCGGTCGCCCGTGGCGATCACCACGCCCCGGGCCGTGCCTGGAATTGGGGTGGAATAGAGAAAAAACGGGAAAAAACGGTGAAAAAATGGCAAAAAACGGTGAAAAACGGGGAAAATTTGGTGAGAAATGACCCAAAGAGTGACCCCCATCACCGTGCGGTCGCCCGTGGCGATCACCACGCCCCGGGCCGTGCCTGCGGAGAAAACGGGAAAAATGGAAAAAAACCCGGTGAAAAACGGTGAAAAAATGGTGAAAAATCAGTGAAAAAATGGGAAAAATTGGTGGAAAAAATGGGGGAAATTTGGTGAGAAATGGCTCAAAGTGACCCAAAGAGTGACCCCCATCACCGTGCGGTCGCCCGTGGCGACCACCACGCCCCGGGCCGTGCCTGGGGAGAAAACGGGAAAAATGGAAAAAAACCCAGTGGAAATCGGTGAAAAAATGGTGAAAAACGGTGAAAAAACAGGAAAAAAACGGACAAAAAGAGAGAGAATTTGGGGAGAAATGACCCAAAAGTGACCCAAAAGTGACCCAAAAGTGACCCAAAAGTGACCCATCATCACACCTTGAGCAGTCCCTGAAAACGGGAAAAAACGAGGAAAAAAACAAGAGAAAATGGCGATAAAACCATGAAAATCGGTGAAAAAACAGTAAAAAACTATGAAAAAAAATGGGGAAAATTAGGTGAGAAATGACCCAAAAGTGACCCATGACCGTGTGGTCACCATGTCCCAAACAGTGCCTGGAATTGGGGTGAAATAGAGAAAAAATGGGAAAAAACGGTGGAAAAAATGGTCAAAATCAGTGAAAAAAATTGAGAAAAACTGTGAAAAAATGGGGAAAATTTAATGAGAATTGGGGAATATTTGGTGAGAAATGACCCAAAAGTGACCCAAAGATTGACCCATCACCATGCCATGGGCAGTGCCTGGAAATGGAGTAAAAGAGAGAAAAAACGGGAAAAAATGGTGAAAAAATGGTGAAAATCGGTGAAAAAATGGGGAAAATCCCGTGAGAAATGACCCAAAAGTGACCCAAAAAAATTCACATTTTAGGGACAAAAATTGACATTTTTGGGACCAAATTTTTTTGGATCCCTCCCCAAATTTTGGGGGCTCACCCTTGACGCATTTTGGGGCCAAAAATTCACATTTTGGGGAGAAAAAAAAAATTCGCATTTTAGTGACAAAAAAAAAATCACATTTTGGGCCAAAAAAATTCACATTTTAGTGACAAAAAAAATCACATTTTAATGACAAAAAAAATCACATTTTAGTGACAAAAGAAATCACATTTCAGTGTCAAAAATTCACATTTTAATGACAAAAAAAAAATCACATTTCGGTGCCAAAAATCGACATTTTTGGTACCAAATTTTTTCGGATCCCTCCCCAAATTTTTTGGGACCCCTCCCCAAATTTTGGGGGCTCATCCTCAAGACAGTTTGGGGCCAAAAATTCACATTTTGGGGAGAAAAAAAAAAATCACATTTTGGTGCCAAAAAATTCACATTTTAGTGACCAAAAAAAATCACATTTCAAGGACTTAAAAAATCGACATTTTGGGTCTAAAAATTCACATTTTAATGACAAAAAAAAATCACATTTTAGCGTCAAAAATTCACATTTTAATGACAAAAAAATCACATTTCGGTGCCAAAAATCGACATTTTTGGTACCAAATTTTTTCGGAATCTTCCCCAATTTTTTTGGGACCCCTCCCCAATTTTTGGGGACCCCTCCCCGAATATTTTCGGGGCCTCACCCTCGACGCAGTTGGTGGAGAAGAAGGTGATGTTCCGCGTCTCCAGGGGGTTGTCGTGGGTGCAGTCGGGGGAGCGAGTTTGGGGCTCCGACTCCCCGGTCAGGGATGAGTTGTCCACCTGGGCAGGGAAAATTCCACAGTTTGGGGTGAATTCCGGGGATTTTGGGAAAATTCTGGGGATTTTGAGTGAAATTTTGGGGATTTTTGGGGAATTTTTGAGGATTTTTGGGCGAATTTTGGAGTGAAATTCTGTCAATTTTGGAATTAAATTTGGAGGGTCTTGGGGTGAAATTCTGGGGATTTAGGAAAAAAAAAATATCCCGGGAATTTTGGGGTGAATTCTGCCAATTTTGGGAAAATTCTGGGGATTTTGGGGTGAATTTTGGCAATTTCGGGACAAAAATCGGGGTTTTGGGGTGAAATTTGGGGGAGCGAGTTTGGGGCTCCGACTCCCCGGTCAGGGACGAGTTGTCCACCTGGGAAGGGAAAATTCCACAGGTTTGGGGTGAATTCCGGGGATTTTGGGAAAATTCTGGGGATTTTGAGTGAAATTTTGGGGATTTTTGGGGAATTTTTGGGGATTTTCGGGTGAATTTTGGCAATTTTGGGGATAAAAATCCAGGAATTTTTGGGATGAAATTCTGGAGGGTTTTTTTGGGAAAATTCTGGTGGTTTTGGGGAAAATTTGGGAGATTTTTGGGAAAATTCTGGGAGATTTTGGGAAAATTCTGGGGATTTTGAGTGAAATTTTGGGGATTTTTGGGGAATTTTTGGGGAATTTTTGGGGATTTTTGAGTGAATTTTGGTGGTTTTCGGGGGAAATTTGGAGATTTGGGGCTCGGATTCCCCGGTCAGGAACGAGTTGTCGACCTGGGCAGGGAAAATTCCACATTTTTGGGGTGAATTCCGGGGATTTTGGGAAAATTCTGTGAATTTTGAGTGAAATTTTGTGGATTTTTTGGCAAATTTAAGGGGTTTTGGGGCAAAAATCCAAGAATTTTTAGAGGAAATTCTGGTGGGTTTTGGGATGAAATTCTGGGGATTTGGGAAAAGAAATCCCGGGAATTTTGGGGTGAATTCTGGAGGTTTTGGGAAAATTCTGGGGATTTTGAGGGAAATTTTGGGGATTTAGGAAAAAAAAAAAATGGGGAATTTTTGGGATGAATTCTCGGATATTTTGAGACAAATTCCTGAGATTTTTGGGGTGATTTTTTTCCTGGTGTTTTTGGGGCAAATTCTCATCTATTTTTGGGGTGAATTCCAGGATATTTGGGGCAAAATCCTGGATTTTTTGGGGGATTTTTCCTGGTATTTTTGGGGTGATTTCCCGGATATTTTTGGGGCAAACTTCTGGATATTTTTGGGATAAATTCACGGATCTTTATGGGGTAAGTTCCTGGAATTTTTGGGTCAAATTCCCGGGATTTTTGGGTTGAATTCTCAGATATTTTTGGGACAAATTCCAGGATTTTTGGTTCAAATTCCAGGATATTTTTGGGGATTTTTCCCGGATATTTTTGGGACAAATTCCAGGATTTTTTGGGGTGATTTAATGGGATTTTTGGGTCAAATTCCCAGGATTTTGGGAGGATTTTTCCCAGGAAATTTGTGCTGATTTTCCAGGATATTTTCGGGACAAATTCCCGGCTATTTTTGTGATACATTCCAGGATTTTTGGGGGATTATTCCCAGGATTTTTTTTCATTTTTCCCGGATATTTTGGTCCAAATTCCCGTCTATTTTCGTGTGAAATCCCCATTATTTTTTCCCCCACCCACCTTGCAGCCGTGCGCGGAGATGATCCTGAGGTCGGCCGGGACTCGGTCGCCGCCCTTGACCTCGACCAGGTCCCCGACCACGACCTCCTCGGCGTTCACCTGCATCTTCTCCCCCTCGCGGATCACCAGCGCTTGCTGCACGCGGGGGAAAATGGGAATTAAATCGGGATTAAATCGGGAATTAATCGGGATTAAATCGGGAATTGGCCAGGGAAAATCGGGAATTAAATTCGGAATTATTCAGGGAAATTTGGGAATTAAATCAGGAATTTTGGGGGTTATTCAGGGAATTTTGGGAATTAAATCGGGAATTTAATTGGGGATTAATCAGGGAATTAATCGGGATTAAATCAGGAATTGGCCAGGGAAAAATCGGGAATTATTACAGGAATTTTGGGGATTATTCCGGGAATTATTCAGGGAATTAAATCGAGAATTGTCATCCCCCCAAAATTCACCAAAATCCCCCCCAAATTTCCCCAAAATTCCCCAAATTTCACCCTCAAATCCCCCAGATTTCCCAAAATCACCCAAAATCCCCAAATCCCCCAAAAATCTCCCCTAAAATTCTCCAAAATTCCCCCAAAATCCCCCAAAATCCCCCAAATTTCCCCTAAAATCCCTTAAAATCCCTTTAATTTCCCCAAATCCCCCGAAATTCCCCAAAATCCAAAAAAATCCCCCAAATTCTCCCCTAAAATCCCCAAATTTCATCCTCAAATCCCCCCAAAATCCCCCGAAATATCCCAAAAATCCCCCAATTTTCTCCCAAATCCCCCCAAAATCCCCAAATTTCCCCCAAATTTCCCCGAATTCGGGGATTTCCGACCTGCGGGACCATGTTTTTGAAGGACTCCATGATCTTGGAGCTTTTGGCCTCCTGGTAGTAGGAGAAGCAGCCGGTGATGATGACCACGGCCGCCAGGACGATGCCCAGGTACAGCTGGAAATGGCATTAAAATGGGAAATAATTAGAAAAAATATAGTTAAAAATACTGAAAAAGTCTTTAAAAAATTTCTGTAAAAATCTCTTAAAAAAATCCCCCAAAAAATCTGTAAAAATCCCCAAAAAAATCCCCCAAATGCCCAGGTACAGCTGGGAAAATCAGGGGAAAAGGGGAAATAATTTAAAATAAATAGTGAAAAATACCGGAAAAGGCTTTAAGAAAAAATCCCCCTAAAAATCGGAAAAAATTTGGAAAAAAAATCTGGAAAAAATTAAATTAAAAAAAAAAAATCCAAATAAAATAATTTAAAAATCCATTTAAAAATCCCTAAAAAACCAAAAAAAAAAAAAAAAAAAAAATCCTCAAAAAAAGTCCACAAAAAAACCTAAAAAAGTTCCCCCAAAAATACCTAAAAATCCCTGAAAAATCCCTGAAAAGTGCCCCAAAAATACCTAAAAAATCCCCCCAAAATACCTGAAAAAGTTTTAAAAATCATTAAAAAATCCAAAAAAATTCTGAAAAAATAATAAAAAAAAAAATCCGAAAAAAAACGTAAAAAAAATTTGAAAAAATCTGAAAAAATCCCCCCCCCAAAAATCTCAAAAATCCTTTAAAAATCCCAAAAAAATCCTGAAAAAGTCCTGAAAAAAATCCCAAAAAATCCTCAAAAAAATCCCAAATAAATCTGAAAAAACCCCCCAAAAATCCCCAAAAAACTCTGAAAAAATCCCAAAAAAACCAAAAAAAATCCCCAAAAAATCGGATAAAGTTCTGAATAAAATCTGAAAAAAATCCCAAAAAAATAATTTTAAAAAAGATTTAAAAATCCCAAAAAATAATAATAAAAAATCCCCAAAAATTGGATTTTTTTTTAATTTTTACTCACATTATCATTGGACGGCTCATCCTCGGTCCCGGCCTGGATCCCGTAGGCCAGGAAACACAGGATGGCCCCGATCCAGAGCAGGATGGAGAAGCCCCCGAAGAGCTGCCGGCAGAACTTCACCCACTCGGGGGTCGTGGGGGGAGGGGTCAGAGCGTTGGGGCCGTCCCGGGCCAGGATCTCCTGGGCCTTGCTGTGGGTCAGACCCTGCACGGGGGAGGCGAGAAAAGGGGTCAGGGGGTCCCGAAATCCCAAATGTTCCCAGAAATCCCAAAATTCCCAGGAGCTGTCCCGAAAAAACGGTGAAAAATGAGCGAAAAATGACCCAAAACCACCCAAAAATGGCCCAAAACCACCCAAAATATTCCTGAATTAACAAATTCCCAATTTTATACGGAATTAACCCAAAAAAAACCGGCGAAAAAACGGTGAAAAATGACCCAAAAAATGACCCAAAAAATGAGATAAAACCACCCGAAAAATGGTCGCAAATATTCCCCAAAATGTTCCCGAATTCCCAAAATTTATACGGAATTAACCCAAAAAAATGGTGTGAAAATGGTGAAAAATGAGCCAAAAATGAGCCAAAAATGACCCAAAATCACCCAAAAAATGTTTTTAAAATAGTCCCAAACATTCCCCAAATATTCCCTAAAAAAGGGGTCCCAAAATCCCAAATATTCCCAGAAATCCCGAATTTATTTGGAGTTTTATACAGAAGAAATGGTGAAAAATGACCTAAAAATGACCCAAAACCACCCAAAAATGACCCAAAATTCACCAAAAAATTCCCCAAAAATCACCCCAAAAATCCAAAACAATCACCCAAAAATCACCCCAAAAAAATCGTGAAATAAAAGCCCCAAAAATCACCCAAAAAACCCCCCAAAATCACCCAAAAAACCCCCAAAAAATCACTAAATAAAACTCCCAAAATTCACCAATAAAATTTTAAAAAAATCACGAAATAAAAGCCAAAAAAAATCACAAAAAAATCACCAAAAAAAGCCCCAAAAATCCCAAAAGTCCCAAAATATTCCAAAAAATCCCGAAATGTCCCAAAATGTCCCGAAATGTCCCGAAATGCCCCAAAAAGTCCCGAAATTTCCCCCAAAGAACTGACCTGCACACAGTCGGTGTTGTATTTCCTGCAAACCTCCTCGATGGACATTTTGTGTTCTGTCTGTGGGAGCCCAAAATTGGGGAAAATTCACCCAAAATTCCCCAAAATCCCCCAAAATCCCCCCTAAATCAACCAAAAATTCCCCCAAAAATATAGGAAATAGCCCCAAAATTCTGGGGACCCAAAATCTGGGGAAATCACCCCAAAATTGGTGAAAATCGACACGAAATTCTGGAAAATTTCCCCAAATCTTCTCGTTTCACCCCAAAAATTCCCCAAAAATCTCCCCCAAACCTCCCAAAATCCCATTTTTAACCCCAAATCCCCCCAAAATCCCTTTTTTTAACCCATAAACCTCCCCAAATTCCCCCAAAATCCCATTTTTTACCTCAAAATCCCTTTTTTTCCCCAAAAATCCCTTTTTTTTTTCCCCCAACCCTCCCAAAATCCCATTTTCCCCCCCCAAACCCCTTTGTTTTTACCCCCAAGCCCCCAAAAAATCCCATTTTTTTACCCCAATCCCCCCAAATTTCCCCCCAAATCTCATTTTTTAACCCAAAATCCCCCCAAAATCTCATTTTTTCTTCCCATAATCCCCCCAAAAATCCCATTTTTTATCCAAACTCCCCCAAAATCCCATTTTTTCCCCCCAAAATTCCAATTTTTCCCCCCCAAAATCCCAAATCCCCCCCTGTGACTCACCATGGCCACCTCCTTCTTGAGGTCCTCCCCAATCCCCCCCAAAATCCCATTTTTCCCTCCAAATCCCCAAAATCCCCAGAAAAATCCCATTTTTTTTTACCCTGTAATTTCCCCAAAACCCCATTTTTTTACCCCAAACCTCCCAATATTCCCCCCAAATCCCCCCAAAATCCCATTTTTTTACCCCAAATCCCCCCAAAATTCCATTTTTTCCCCCCAAAATCCCATTTTCCCCCCAAAAATCCCATTTTTTCCCCCCAAAATCCCATAATTTCCCCCCAAATCCCCCCAAAATCCCATTTTTTACCCATAAACGTCCCCAAAGCCTCCCAAAATCCCATTTTTTCCCCCCAAATCCCCCCCCTGTGACTCACCATGGCCACCTCCTTCTTGAGGTCGTCGAGGTCGCGGGTTTTGCTCTTGCCCTTCTTTGGGGAGTCCTTGTCGCCCCCCTTGTCCTGCGTGGTGGCCACGCGGTAACTGTCGGAGCCGCCGAACTGGGGGGGGCCGTTACTGGGGGTCCCCAGACCCCCCCGGGACCCCCCAGGGACCCCAGACCCGGCCCAGGGCGGCTCCGCAGGCACCACAGAGAGAACCCCAAAATATCCCAAAAATACCCCAAAAAATGGCAGAGAAATACACGAAAAAATGGCGCTGAAATACCCCAAAATCACCCCCAAATAGTTCAGAAATTCCCCCAAAAATGGCAAATAAATACCCCCAAATCCCCCCAGAAATGGCAGAGAAATTGTCCCAAAAATGGCACCAAAATACCCCCAAAATGGCCCAGAAATTCCCCCCAGAAATGGCACAGAAATGTCCCAAAATTGTCCCAAAATCCCATCGAAAATGGCAGAGAAATGTCCCAGAAATTGCCCCAAAAAATGTCATAGAAATACACCAAAATACTCCCCAAAAATAAGACAGAAATTCACCAAAAATGGCCCAGAAATCCACCAAAATCCCCCCAAAAATGGCACCAAAATACCCCAAAAATGCCATTGAAATAGACCAAAATTCTCCTCAAAAATGGCACAGAAATGTCCCCAAAATTATGACAGAAATATCCCCGAAATTGTCCCAGAAATGGCGCAGAAATACCCCAGAAATCGCCCCAAAAATACCATAGAAATACATCAAAATTCCCCCCCAAAATGGCACCGAAATATCCCCCAAAATTGCCCCAAAAAATGTGATTTAAATACACAAAAAACTGCCCCAAAAATGGCACAGAAATGTCCCAAAATCACCCAAAAAAAAAGGCAGAGAAATAGACCCAAATACCTCCAAAAATGACATTGAAATCGCCCCAAAAATGGTTTAGAATTACCAAAAAAAAAAGTCATAGAAATACACCAAAAATATCCCCAAAATATCCCCAAAAATGGCACAGAAATATCCCAGAAATGGCAAAAAAGAAATGTCCCCAAAATCCCCCCAAAATTAAATAGAAATAGACCAAAATAGCCCCTAAAAGTGGCACCAAAATATCCCAAAACTGGCACAGAAATATCCCTAAAAATGCCATTGAAATACACCAAAATCCCCCCAAAATTAAATAGAAATAGACCAAAATTTGCCCCAAAAATGACACAGAAATATCCCAAAAATCCCCCCCAAAACTGACATTGAAATCCACCAAAATTCGCCCCAAAAATGACACAGAAATACCCCAAATCACCCCAAAATTGGACAGAAACATCCCTGAAACTTCCCAAAAAATGCCGCAAAAATGTCCCACAAATTCACCCCAAATTCCCCCAAAAATCCCCCCCAAGACCCCCCAAATTTCCCCCAAAAAAATCCCCAAATTCCACCCCCAAACCCCCAAATTCTCCCCAAAAATCCCCAAATTTCCCCAATTTTTCCCTTTTTTTCCTTCTCAGGGACCCCAAATTTCCCCAAATTCTCCCCAAAACCCCAAAATTCTCCCAAATTCCCCCAAATCTCCCAAATTTTTCCCTCTCAGGGACCAAATTCTCCCCAATTTTCCCCCAGGACCCCCCAAATTTCCAAAAAAATCCCCCAAATTTCCCCAAAAATCCCAAATTTCCCCAAAATTTCCCCCCAAAATCCCCCCAAATTTCCCCCTAAATCCCCCAAATTTCCACCAAATTCTCCCCAAATTCCTCCAAATTAATTTTCCATTTTTTTTCCCCCAAATCCCCAAAATTTGCTCCAAAAAATCCCCAAAAATCAAAAAAAATTCGCCCCAATTTTTCCCCCTTTTTTTATTTTTTTCCTCCTTCCCCTCCCCCCTCCCCCCCCGCCCCTCCCCCCGCCCCTCCCCCCCTCCATCTGCTCGGGTTAATCCTTTGGGGTGGGGGAGGGGAAATCCCGCGGGGGGGGGGAGGGGAAATCCGGGGGGGGAGGGGCAGGAAACAAAACCCCCAATTTTTGGGATTTTTTTGGGGTTTTTCCCAATTTTTAATTATTTTTATTTTGATTTTTTTGGTGATTTTTTAAGGGAAAATTCCCTTATTATTATTAATAATAATAATAGTTTAAATAATATTTTTATTTTATTTTATTTTTTCCCCTTTTTTTTGGTGATTTTTAAAAGAGAAAATTCCCTTATTATTATTAATAATAATATTAGTTTAAATAATATTTTTATTTTATTTTTTCCCTTTTTTTTTTTTTTGGTGATTTTTTTTTTTTTAGAGAAATTTAAAAAATATTTTTATTTTAATTTTTTTGGTGATTTTCTGGAGTTCCTGATATTTTATTTTATTTTATTTTATTTTATTTTATTTTATTTTATTTTATTTTATTTTTGGGGGTCCCATTTTTGGGAGGTGAATTTTCCCCCTTTTTTTGGGAAAAAAATTCCTGATTTTTATGGGAATTTTCTCTATTTTTAATGGGATTTTTCTCTGGTTTTTAATGGGAATTTTCAGTTTTATTAATGGGAATTTTCTCCATTTTTTAATGGGAATTTTCTCCATTTTTAAAATGGGAATTTTTCTCTAATTTTAATGGAAATTTTCCCCTTTTTTTGGGTGGGATTTTTCTCTAATTTTTATTGGGAATTTTCTCTACTTTTAATGAGAATTTTCACCATTTTTAAAATGGGAATTTTCTCTATTTTTAATGGGAATTTTTCCCCATTTTTTGGGACATTTTTTCCATTTTGGGAAGGAGAATTTTTCCATTTTTTGAGGAGAATTTTCCCATTTTTGAGTGGAAATTTTCTCTATTTTTAATGGGAATTTTCCCCTTTTTCTGGGAAGAATTTTTCCATTTTTGGGGAGAATTTTCCCATTTCTTGGGGGTTTTTTTTGGGGGGTGGGGACAGGACATGGGGGACACCGGGATCTGGGGACATCCCTGGGATTTGGGGACACCAGGACAAGGACAGGGAGGACATTGGGATTTGGGGACATTTGGGATTTGGTGACAAGGGGACACTGAGGGGACACTGAGGGCCAGGCCAGGCCGCTGGCACAGGGGACAGGGACACGTCTGGGGACATTTGGGATTTGGGGACATGGGGATGTGACAAAGGGACACTGATGGCCAGGCCAGGCCGCTGGCACAGGGGACAAGGACACGTCTGGGGACATTTGGGATTTGCACCTCCAGAGACTCGGGGACAGCGGGATTTACACCGGGTGGGGACAGGGGACATTGGGGACAGGGACGGGGACAGGGGACAGTGACAGGGGGACATTGGGGACAGGGACAGGGGGACAGGGACAGGGGGACAGGGGACAGGGACAGGGGGACATAGGGGACAGGGACAGGGGGACAGGGACAGGGATGGGGATGGGGACATCGGGGTGGGGACAGGGACAGGGGGACATTGGGGACAGTGACAATGACAGTGACAGGGGACAGTGACAGGGACAGGGTTTTTCCTGTGGCGGGGACAGGGATGGGGACAAAAACGGGACAGGGATGGGGACAGGGACAGTGACAGGGGGACAGGGACAGGGACAGGGATGGGGATTTTTCCTATGGTGGGGACAGGAATGGGGACAGAAATGGGACAGGGGTGGGGACACGGGGACATCAGTGGCCTCAGGGCCTGGCAGAGCCGCTGGCGCAGGGACAAGGACACGGGGACAGTGGATTTGGGGACAGGGACAGGGATTTTTCCTGAATTGGTGACAGCGACACAGGGACAGGGACAGGGACAGGGACAGGGACAGGGATTTTTCCTGCAGTGGACACAGGATGGGGACATGGGGACATCAGGGTGGGGACACAGAGCCTGAGGCCTGGCAGTGCCACTGGCGCAGGGACAAGGACACGGGGACAGGGAACAGCAACAGGGACAATGAAGGGACAATGACAAGGATTTTTCCTACGGTGGGGACAGGGATGGGGACAAAAATGGGACAGGGGTGGGGACACGGGGACACGGGGACACAGGGACCAGGACAAGGATTTTCACAGGGATGGGGACACGGGGACAGCAGGAGCCGCAGGGCCTGGCAGCGCCACCGGTGCAGGGACAAGGACACGGGGACAGGGACAGAAACAGGGACAGGGATGGGGATGGGGACAAGGACACGGGGACAGTGACACGGGGATTTTTACTGGGATGGCGACAGAGGGGAGGGGACAGCGACAGTGACAGTGACAGTGACAGGGACAGGGACAGGGACAGGGACAGGGACAGGGGACAGGGACAGGGACAGTGACAGTGACAGGGACAGGGACAGTGACAGTGACAGGGACAGGGACAGGGACAGGGACAGCGACAGTGACAGTGACAGGGACAGGGACAGGGACAGGGACAGTGACAGTGACAGGGACAGGGACAGGGACAGGGATTTTTCCTACAGTGGGGACAGGGATGGGGACAAAAATGGGACAGGGATGGGGACATGGGGACATCAGTGGCCTCAGGGCCTGGCAGCGCCACTGGCGCAGGGACAAGGACACGGGGACAGGGGACAGAAACAGGGACAGGGACAGGGACAATGACAGGGATTTTTCCTGAGGTGGGGACAGGGATGGGGACACCGCGGTGGGGACACGGCCACCGGTGTCCCCGTGTCCCTCAGGGCCTGGCAGAGCCGCTGGAGCAGGGACAAGGACACGGGGACAGGGATTCTTACAGGGTGGGGACATGGGGACAGCAGGATTAGCACCGGGGTGGGGACAGCGACAGGGACAGGGGAAGGGGACAGGGATGGGGACAGGGACAGGGACAGGGACAGGGACAGTGACAGTGACAGGGACAGGGACAGGGACAGGGACAGGGACAGGGATGGGACAGGGATGGGACAGGGACAGGGACAGGGACAGGGACAGTGACAGTGACAGGGACAGGGACAGGGACAGGGACAGGGGACAGGGATGGGACAGGGATGGGACAGGGACAGGGACAGGGACAGGGACAGGGGACAGGGATGGGGACAGGGACAGGGACAGGGGACAGGGATTTTTTCCTGGGATGGTGACAGGGACATGGGGACACGGGGACAGGCGGGATTTGGGGGTTTGGGGATTTGGGGACACCAGGACAAGGATTTGGGGACACGGGGACATCACTGGGGACTGGTGGCCGCTCAGGGGACACGCGGGGGACACGCGTGACACATCCAGGGACACACGTGACACACTTGGGGACACACAGGGGACACGCGTGACATTCGTGACAACCCTGGGGACACTCAGGGGACACTCATGACACACTCAGGGACACTCGTGACAACCCTGGGGACACGCGTGACACTCTGGGGACACTCGTGACATGCGTGACACACTCAGGGGACACTCTGGGGACACTCGTGACACGCCAGGGGACACTCGTGACACTGGTGACACGCTCAGGGGACGCTCAGGGGACACCGGTGACAGCCCCGGGTGACGCAGGAGCCGCGTCACGTCCCCAGTGGGGGAGGGGACACCTGGCAGTGTCCCCTGGGTGTCCCCTGAGCGTGTCACGGGCGTGTCCCTTTGCACACCCGGCCCTGGGCGTGTCCCCCGCCACACCTGCTGTCCCCTCAGTGTCACCTGGGTGTCCCTTGCACACCCTGGTTGTCCCCTGGGTGTCCCTTGCACACCTTGCACGCCTTGCACACCCCTCAGTGTCCCCTGTCACACCTGTCACACCTGTCACACCTGTCACACCCACCCCGGGCTCCTTCCAGAACCTTCCACGCCCCTGCGGCAGCGCCTTGCACACCCACAGAGCCCCTTGCACACTCATCCTGCCCCTTGCACACCCATCCCCATCCCTTGCACGCCCCCAGATCATTTTGCACGCTCATTTTGCCCCTTTCACGCCCCTGCAGGACCCCCCAGCCCCTC
Organism: Zosterops lateralis; assembly: GCF_965231275.1. Taxonomy (NCBI): domain Eukaryota; kingdom Metazoa; phylum Chordata; class Aves; order Passeriformes; family Zosteropidae; genus Zosterops; species Zosterops lateralis. Next base: position 166,508 of record NC_139791.1, read on the forward strand.
CTTGCACGCTCATCCCGTCCCTTGCACGCCCCTGCTGCGGCCGCTGCGGCATTTTGCACACTCATCCCTCCCATCCCCTTGCACGCCCCTGCGGCACCGCGGCGGCCCCTTGCACGCCCATCCCGGCCCCTTGCACACTCATCCCAGCCCCTTGCACACCCATCCCGGCCCCTTGCACGCTCGTCCTGACCTTTTCTCAGCCCCTCTGAGCCTTTGCACGCTCATTTATCCCCTTTGCACGCCCACCCCGGGCTCTTACACACTCCCCCAGCCCTTTGCACGCTCCCCCAGACCCATTTCCAGCCCCCTTTGCACATTTATCCCCTTTGCACGCTCATTTATCCTCTTTGCACGCCCATTTAATCCTTTTACACACTCATTTTTCTCCTTTGCACGCCCCCAGACCCATTTGGACACCCCCAGACCCATTTAGACACCCCCAGACCCCCTTTTACACGCCCCAGACCCTTTTACACACCCCCCAGACCCTTTTTCCAGCCCCCCGACCCAATTTGCACACTCATCCATCCCCTTTACCCACCCCCAGCCCCATTTACACGCCCCCAGACCCCCTTTACCCACCCCCAGACCCCTTTTACACACTCATCCATCCCCTTTACACGCTCACCCTGACCCCCCCACCCCTTTTAAATGCCCCCAGACCCTTTTTCCAGCCCCCCAACCCATTTACACACAACAGACCCATTTTCCACACTCATCATCACCCCCAGACCCATTTTCACACCCCCAGACCCATTTTCACACCCCCAGACCCATTTTTCCCACCCCCAGACCCCCTTTACACACTCATTCATCCTCTTTACACACTCATCATCACCCCCAGACCCATTTTTCACACCCCCAGACCCCCTTTTCCAGCCCCCAGACCCCCTTTACACACTCATCCATCCCATTTTCCACCCCCAGCCCCCCATTTCCCGCCCCCTCCCCGGTCCCCACGTACCCCCATGGCTGCGGCGGGGGGGGGTCTCTGTCTCTGTGTCCCGGGGGGTTTTTGGGGGGTTTTTGGGGGGGTTTGGGGGGTCTTTGGGGGGTTTGGGGGTCCCGAGCCCTCGGAGGCTGCGGCGGGTCTGGCCCGGGGGGCGCGGGGGGCTCGGGCTCAGATGGGGATGGAGGGGGGGGCGCGGGGGGGGATGGACCAATCACGGCCCGAGTTCAGGGGAGCCCCCCCGCCCAGGCCACGCCCACAAAGGGGAGGCCACGCCCATTGGATGGAGGGGGGGGCGCGGGGGGGGAATGGACCAATCAGGGCCCGAGTTGAGGGGGGCCCCCCCCGCACAGGCCACGCCCACAGAGGGGAGGCCACGCCCCCTTTACTGCGGATTGCGGCGGTGGGGGAGGGGAGAGGGGGGACAGGGAAATAAAATATAAAATATAAAATAAAATAAAATAAAATAATAAAATATAAAATAAAATAAAATAAAATAAAATAAAATAAAACAGAAAATATAATCACCAATGCAATACAATACAATAAAATATAAAATATAAAATATAAAAAATAATAACAAAAAAATATAATAAAATAGAAGAGAATAAAATAGAATAGAATAAAATAAAATAGAAAATAAAATAGAAAATAAAATAAAATAGAAAATAAAATTAAATAAGATATAAAATAGAATAAAGTATAAAATAAAATAAAATATAAAAATAAAATAAATATAAAATAAAATAGAATAAAAAAATAAAATAGAATATAGAATAAAATATAAAATATATAAAATAAAATAAAATAAAATAAAATAAAATAAAATTATTTGGGTTGTTTTTTTAAATAGATTTATTGGGGGGTTTTTGTGGGGGGGTGGTCTGGAATAAAATAAAAATAAAATAAAACTGAAATAAAAATCAATTAAAAATAAAATAAATTAAGGAAACAAAAAAAATGAAATAAATAAATAAAGAAGGAAAAATATATAAAAAAAAATTCGGGGGGGGGGGATTCCCCCAGAATGAAATGGGGATAAAGATAAAAATAAAACAAAAAAATTTAAAAATAAAATAAAAATTAAAAACGAAAATTAAAAGTAAATAAAATGTAATAATAAATAAAATAAAATAAATATAAATAAATAAAAAATTCGGGGGGGGGGGGGGGACGGTTTGGAAAATTCTGGGGGTTTCCAGAAGGAAAGAAAAATAAAAACAGAAATAAGAAAAATAATAATCGAAATAGGAATAAAATAAGAGTTAAATTAAAATAAAATTTAAAAAAATGTATAAAATAAAGTAAATAAAATAAAATAAAATAAAATAAAATAAAATAAAAATAAAATTTAAAAAATAAAATAAAAATGGAATAAAATAATAAAACCGATGGGTTTGGAAAATCCAATAAAATAAAATCAACCAAAATAAAATAAAATAAAATAAAATAAAATAAAAATAAACTAAAATTGGGGGTCCCCCCCTCAGCCCCTCCCCCCTCATTAATTAACCCTTTCCTTTAATTAACCCCCCCCGCCCCTCCCCCACCCCTGCCCGGCCCCGCCGCAATCCCGCCCCTCCCCCACCCCAGAAACCCCCAATCAGGGCCCGGAATAATCAATTAATTAATCAATCGCCTCCCTAATTAATTAATTATTATCGCTAATTAATCAATCTTTAAAAATCCCCGAAAAAAAAAAAAAAACAACCGCAATGCGGCCCCTCCCCCACCCCCCCAAAAAACGGCCACGCCCCTTTTCCTGATCAATCAATCGATGAATTGATCAATAATTAACAACCGCCTTTAATTAACCCTTTGAGGAGCATCAGCGGGGTTTCCATGGCAACACCGGAGGGGTTTCCATGGCGACAGCCAATGGGGGGTTGCCATGGCAACCGAGGGGGAGGGGCTGGAAATTGGGGAAAAATTTGGGAGAAAAATGGGGGAAAATCCCCCCCAAAAATTGGGGAGAAATTGGGGAAAAATTGGGGAAAAATTGGGGAAAAATTGGGGGGAAATTGAGAAAAAATTGGGAAAAATTGGGAGAAAATTTGGGATAAATTGGAGAAAAATTGGGGAGAAATTGAGAAAAAATTGGGGAAAATTAGGGAGAAATTGGGGGAAAATTGGGGGAAAATTGGGGAGAAATCCCCAAAATTTTTTGGGTTTATTTTCGGCGGAGACCCCGAGTTTTGTTTTATTTTTATTTTTATTTTATTTTATTTTATTTTATTTTATTTTATTTTATTTTATTCTATTCTATTCTGTTCTATTCTATTCTATTCTATTCTATTTTCTTTCTTTTCTTTGAATTTTTATTTTATTTTATTTTATTTTATTTTATTTTATTTTATTTTATTTTATTTTATTTTATTTCATTCCCTCCCGGGGGGGTTTCCCCTCGGTGTCCCCGATGACGTCACGTCTGGTTGCCCCGGCAACGCCCCGGGGCGGGAAAAGGGGGCGGGGCGACCTTGGGGCGTCCCTTTGATCCCCGCGCTCATTGGCAGCTCATTTGCATCTCATTTGCATACGGCGGGACTTGTGACAGCAGCGCCCCCTGGCGGCCACTGCGGGGAATTTTTTAAGGGATTTTTTGGGGATTTTTGGGGGGGATTTTTGGGGGATTTTTTGGGGAAATTTTTTGGGGATTTTTGAGGATTTTTTTGGGATTTTTGTGATATTTTTGGGGGGGTTTTGGGGGATTTTTTGAGGATTTTTTGGGGGGGTTTTTTTTGGTGGATTTTTGGGGGATTTTTTGATATTTTTTTTATTTTTTGGGAGCTTATTGGGGGAATTTTTGGGGAGTTTGGGGCTATTTTTTCAGATTTTTGGGGGATTTTTTCAGATTTTTTGGGGGGATTTTTTGTGGTTTTTTGGGAGGATTTTTTTGATTTTTTGGGGGGATTTTTTGGGGGGATTTTTAGGGATTTTTGGGGGGATTTTTTGGGGATTTTTGAGGATTTTTTTGGGATTTTTGGGGGATTTTGGGGGGGATTTTTGGGGATTTTTTGATGATTTTTTGGGGGAGATTTTTTAGGGAGTTTTTGGGGAGTTTTGGGGGGATTATTGAGATTTTGGAGGGATTCTTTGGGGGGATTTTTCTGGGATTTTTGGGGGAATTTGGGGGATTTTTTGCAGATTTTTGAGGGGATTTTTAGGGATTTTGGGGGGATTTTTTTAGGATTTTTGGAGGGGATTTTTAGGGGATTTTTAAAATGATTTTGGGGGGATTTTTAGGGATTTTGGGAAGATTTTTTGAGAATTTTTTTGAGATTTTTTGGGGGCATTTGGGGGGGAATTTTCAGGGATTTTTTGTGGATTTTGGGGGATTTTTTGGGTGGATTTTTAGGTGATTTGGGTGGATTTTTGCGGATTTTTTGGGGGATTTTTCGGGGAAATTTCCTGAGATTTTTTTGTGATTTTTAGGAGGATTTTTGGGGATTTTTTGGGGATTTTTTTGGTGGATTTGGGGGGATTTTTGGGGGGATTTTTGGGGGGATTTTTGGGGGAATTTTTTGGGGATCTTTTGGGGGGATTTTTGTGGGATTTTTTGGGGGATTTTTGGGAGTTTTTCTTGGGGATTTTTTGCTGCGATTTTTTGGGAATTTTTGGGGATTTTTGGGTGAATTTCCGGCGATTTCAGGAGTCTGGACACGATGGAAAAAGTCCGGGTTGGTTTTTATTTTTTTCTTTTTTTTGTCTGTTTTTTTGTGTTTTTTGGGGGGAGGGGGGAGGGGCGCGCCCGATGACGTCACGCCCCGAGCCGGGGGGGGAGGGGAATAAAAATGACAAAAAAATCCGCCCCGAAAAGTGTCGAAAATTGAAATAAAAAATAATAAAAATTATTATTATTAATAAAATTAGAATAAAATATGAAAATTATAATAACAAGAAAAATAAAATTAAAAATATAAAATTATATAAAATACAATAAAATTAAATTAAATTAAAATCTCAATAAAATAAAATAAAATAAAATAAAATAAAACAAAATAAAATATCTCCGGAAAATAGAAAAAGTTAATAAAAAATTTTTAATAAAAAAATAATTTAAATTAAAAATCTCAGGAAAATAAACCAAAATAAAATATAAAAAAAAAAAAATATAAAAAAAATAAAATACATCAAAACAAAACCATAAAAAAAAATAAAAAAACAACAATTAAAAAAGCCCCAAAATCCTCCCAAACCCCCAAAACCGAAAATTTCTTTTATTCTCATTTAACAACAACAATTAATTAATAATCAATAATCAATCAATTAATTAATGACCAACAGAACGCCCCTCCCCCTTCCCTTTGCCCCTCCCCCACCCCCCTTTGCCCCTCCCCCCCTCGGCCCCTCCCCCCTCGGCCCCTCCCCCCCCGCCGGGAACAGTTCTGGGGGTGGGGGAGGGGCGGGAAAAGGGGGCGGGGCTCAATCCAAGGTGGGGGAGGGGCCTCCTCCCCCCGCCCCTCCCCCACCCCCCGGGAAGGCACATTTTTTATTGGGGGGGGAGGGGCCAAAACCATCAAAATATTCATTTTTTATTTGGGGGGGGAGGGGCTTAAAATGCGAGTGGGGGAGGGGCGGGAGGAGGGGGAGGGGCTTGAAAACCCCTCCCCCACCCCTTTAAAAATAATAATTAATAAGAAATAAAAGGGGGCGTGGCTTTTTTCCGGAGGCCACGCCCCCACTTTTGTGACGTCATTCCGAGTGGGGGGAGGGGCTGGAGTGGGGGTGGGGGAGGGGAAAAGGATCTTCCAGCCCCTCCCCCACCCCTCAAACCAATAAAAACTAAGAAAAAAAAAATTTAGAAAAGGGGGCGTGGCTTCTTTCCAGAGGCCACGCCCCCACTTCTGATTGGACGGAGGGAGGGGGCGTGGCCACACCTCAAGCCCCTCCCCCACCCCTTTAAAAAAAATTCCAATAATTAAAATATAAAAGCAGAAAAGGGGGCGTGGCTTCACTCCGGAGGCCGCGCCCCCACTTCCGGCTGGGCGGGGGGAGGGGCGGGGGGCGTGGCGGCCCCTCCCCCTCCCCCCCCCTGCGGGCGCGGCGTGGGTGGGGGAGGGGCGGCGCGCAGGGCCTGGATCCGCCGGCACTCGGGACAGACCCGCACGTGACCGCAGGGGGGCGGGGCCAGCGCCGCCCCTCCCCCACCCTCGGCCCCTCCCCCCGAGTAGAGCTTGCCGTTGCTGAGGCGCAGGGCATGATGGGATTGCTGATAAGGGGGGTGGTGATAGGAGGGGGGAGGGGCGGCCCGGGGGGGTCTCTGGGGGCGGCGCCGGCGCCGGGAACGGGGGCGGCTCCGGGAACACGAAACGGCGCGACGGAGCTCCCGGAGCATCTCCGTGCACAGCGAGATCTGGGATTTGGGGGGAAAAAATAATTATTTGGGTTAAAATTAATGTCCAGAATTAAATTGGGCAGAAAAAACGGGAGTTGGGGGAGAAAAAAAAACCAATTTCCCCCCAAAAATCCCCCAAATTCTCCCCCAAAAATCCCAAATTCTCCCCCCAAAAAGCCCCCAAATTTTACCTCAAAAAACAACCCGAATTCCCCCCAAAAAATCCCAAATTCCTCCCAAAAAATCCCCCCAAGACCCTCAGGACCCCCCCCAAAAAAAACCCCAAAAAAACTCCCAAAATAACCAGATTTTCCCCAAAAAAACCTCCCAAATTCCTCCTCAAAAAACCCCCCCAAGACTCTCAAGACCCCCAAAAAGTCCCCAAAAAAACCTCCCAGATTTCCCCAAAATCTCCTCCCAAAAACCTCTCAAATTCCTCCAAAAAACCCCCAAATTTTCCCCCAAAAAAACCAAAAAAAATCCCCTCAAAAAACCCCAAAAAATCCCCAAAAAACCCCAAAAAAACCCCAAATTCCTCCCCCAGACCCCCCAAACCCTCCCCAAATCCCCCCCCAGGCCCCCCCGGACCCCTCCCCACCTCCTCGGTCTCGGCCGAGCGTCGCGTGGACCAGACGAACTCCATGACGGCGACCAAGATGGCGACAACGAGGCCGCAGACCAAAACCACGAAGATGCCGCCGATGTTCTCCATGCCCAGCCCTGGGGGCGGCGGGACGGGTCAACCCAACTTTGGTCAACCCAACTCAACCCAACCCAACATTGGTCAACTCAACCCAACATTGGTCAACTCAACCCAACCCAACTCAACCCAACTCAGCATTGGTCAAATCAACCAAACCAAATCCAACCCAACTCAACCCAACCTTGGTCAACCCAACCCAACTCAACTTGAGCCAACTCAATTGAACTCAACTTGGTCAATTCAACCCAACCCAACTCAACTCAACCCAACCCAACTCAACTTGGTCAACCCAACTCAACTTGGTCAACCCAACCGAACCCAACTCAATTAAACTCAACGTGGTCAACTCAACCCAACCCAAGCCAACCCAACCAAACTCAACTCAACCCAACCAAACTCAACTCAACCCAACTCAACCCAACCCAACTCAACTCAACTCAACTTAGTCAACACAATCCAACTCAACCCAACTAAACTTGGCCAATCCAACTCAACTCAACCCAACCCAACTCAATCCAACTCAACTCAACCCAAAATAACACAACTAAACTTAACATGGTCAACCCAACTCAACTCAACCCAATCCAACTCAACTTGGTCAACTCAACTCAAGTCAACTCAACTTGGCCAACCCCCTCCACCAGGTCCCCGCCCTCCAGGCCCCGCCCACCTTTGGCCCTGTGATCCTCCTCCTTGGGGCAGTGCCCGCCCTCCCACCATTTCCTCTTGAGGATCTCCAGCCGGTTGTTCTCCTGCAGCTGCAGGATGGCCAAGGTGATCTCGTCGCGGAACGGCGACCCTGGCGCCCAGGGGAGGAGCCCGGTTTGATTGGCCGAAACGAAAAGGCCCCGCCCACACAAACCCCCCCCCAGCCAATCCCACCCAAGCTCCACCCACACACAACCCCCCAGCCAATCCCACCCACACCCCCCAAACCCCACCCATAATCCCCCAAATCTCACCCCAAGCCCCGCCCAAACCCCCCAAACTCCACCCACAATCCCACCCACACATAACCCCCCTGTCAATCCCACCCTAAGCCCCACCCACACCCCCCAAACCCCACCCAATACACCCCACACTCCCAAAACTCCACCCACAACCCCACCCCAAGCCCCGCCCACCCCTGAACCACACCCAATCCCACTTTAAGCTCCTCCCACACCCCAATAAACCCCGCCCACCCCCCCAAACCCCGCCCACTCCCGTCAGTACCCCGCGGCATGCCGATGCCGTAGCCCCCCAAGCCCCTCCCACCCCCCAAACCCCGCCCACTCCCCTCCGTACCCAGCGGCATGCCGATGCCGTAGCCCTTGGTGTCCAGCAGGCCGCCGATCTGCGTCAGGTTGCAGTTGTGGCGCCGGTGGTACTCGTTCATGGTGGACTCCAGCAGGAAGGCGTACTTGGAGTTGAGGACGCGCGCGATCCCCTCCTCGGTGCTCTTGACGAAGACGCTGGGCTGCTTGGAGTGCATGTAGTTCCACATCCGCTGGTAGGTCTGGTAGCGCGAGTTCTGGCGGGGGGGCGGCGGTGGGGGGTGATGGGGGGGCGGGTTGGGTTGGGTTGGGCTGAGTTGGTTGAGTTGAGTTGGGTTGAGTTGGGTTGGGATGATTGGGTTGGGTTGAGTTTGGTTGGGTTGAGTTTGGTTGAGTTGGGTTGGGTTTGATTTGGTTGAATTACGTTGAGTTGGGGTGGGTTGGTTGGGTTGAGTTGAGTTGGCTTGTGTTGAGTTGACTTGATTGGGTTGGGTTGGGTTGGGTTGGGTTGGGTTGGGTTGAGTTGGGTTGGGTTGAGTTGGGTTGGGTTTGATTTGGTTGGACTGGGTTGAGTTGAGTTGGGTTGATTGGGTTGGGTCGACCAAAGTTGGGTTGGGTTAGGTTGGGTTGGTTGAGTTGGGTTGGATTAATTGGGTTTGTTTGATTTGGGTCGGGTTGGGATGATTGGGTTGTGTTGGGTTGGGTTGAGTTGGTTGAGTTGGGTTGGGTTGATTTGGTTGAATTAGGTTGAGTTGACTTGGGTTGGGTTGGGTTGGATTGGGTTGAGTTGGATTGGGTTGGGATGGGCTGGGTTGAGTTGACTTGGGTGAGTTGACTTGAGTGGGGTTGGGATGAGTTGGCTTGACTTAGTTTAGGTTGGTTTGGTTGGGTAGAGTTGGTTGAGTTGAGTTGAGTTGAGTTGGGTTGGGTTGGGTTTGGTTGAGTTGAGTTGGGTTGGGTTTGTTTGATTTGGGTGGATTGGATTGAGTTGGGTTGGTTGGGTTGAGTTGAGTTGGGTTGCGTTGGGTTGACCTGATTGGGTTGGTTGCGTTGAGTTGGGTTGGGTTGAGTTGGGTTGGGTTGGTTGGGTTGGGTTGGTTGGGTTGAGTTTGTTTGACTTGCTTGGACTGGGTTGAGTTGACTTGAGTTGGGTTGGGTTGGGTTGGGTTGGTTGAGTAGAGTTGGGTTGACTTGACTTGCATTGGGTTGGGTTGAGTTGGGTTGGGTTGGGTTGGTGGCGTTGAGTTGGGTGGATTTGGGTTGAGTTGAGTTGGGTGGATTTGGGTTGAGTTGAGTTGGGTTGGGTTTGTTTGATTTTGTTCGATTGGGTTGAGTCGGGTTGAGTGAGTTGGGTTGGGTTGACCTGATTGGGTTGACCAAGGTTGGGTTGGGTTGACCAAGGTTGGGTTGGGTTGAGTTGGGTTGACTTGGGTTGGGTTGGGTTGATTGATTGGGTTGATTGGATTGATCAGGTTGATGGATTGATTGGATCAACTGGGTCAATCGATCGACTGATCACACCAGTTGATTGATTGGATTGGAAACCCCCCAAATCCCCCCCAAAAAATCCAAAATAATCCCCAAAAATCATAAAAAATCCCAAAAAAAATCCCAAAATAATCCCCCAAAAATCCAAAAAAAGTCCTAAAAAATCCCAAAAAAATCCCAAAAAAATCCCAAAAAAATCCCAAAAAAATCCCAAAAAAATCCCAAAAAAATCCAAAAAAAATCCCCAAAAAATCCCCCAAAAATCAAAAAAAAATCCTAAAAAATCCCAAAAAAATCCCCAAAAAAATCCCCTTCAAACCCCAAAACCAATTGGATCGATTAATTAATTGATGAATTGATTGCGGGCCCTCCCGGCTGACCTGGAAGAAGGTCATGGTGGAGCCGGCGTGGATGGTGCCGTACTCGATGTTGGTCTGGTCGGCGAGGTCGTCGGCCGACTCCACCGGCACCTCCATGCGCTGCACGGTCAGAAACGCCGCCAGGTTCGCCGTGTACGACGAGATGATGATCAGGGTGAACGCCCACCTGGGGGGCGGGGCCGGGGGGCGGGGTCAGGGGTCAGGGTGGGCGGGGTCAGGGTGGGAGGGGTCAAGGGGAGGGAGAGACACGCCCACAGATAAGGAATGGCTGCGAAAAGCCAAAAAATTACCCTAAAACAGCCCCCAAAACCCACAAAAATGACTCAAAACCAGCCCCAAAACCCCAAAATAAATCAGCCCAAAATGCACAAAAAAGTCAACCAAAATAGCCCCAAAAACCCCCAAAAATCAACCCGAAACAGTCCCAAAATCCAAAAAAAATCAGCCTGAATCAGGCCCAAAAACCAACCCCCAAAATAGCCCCAAATCCCACAAAAATCAACCGCAAAAAAGCCAAAAAAACGTACAAAAATCATCCCATAAAACCTCCCTAAAAATCTCCAAAAATTCCATATAGAATCCCCCCAAAAAATCCCAAAAAATCCCCCAAACCACCCCCCCCAAAAAAAATTTCTGGAAAAATGCAAAAACAATCTCTAAATAATTTCTAAAAAATCCCTAAAAAAAAAAAATCCCCATAAACCCCCCCCCCAAAATGCAAAAAATTCCCTAAAAATAATTTTTTAAAAAATTGGAAAAAAATCTGAAAAAAAACCAGAAAAAATTGGAAAAAAAATCAGAAAAAATACGAAAAAAATCCAAAAAAATCTGAAAAAAATCCCCGAAAAAAATCCCTAAAAAATCCCTAAAAAATCCCCAAAAAATTCCCCAAAAATAAAATTAAAATAAAATAAAATAAATCACCAAATATTTCTCACCAGACTCCGCTGACGCATCGCGTGCTGAGCGCCCGGGGCAGCACCTCGGCCCCCTGCTGCAGGAACCCGCCCCAAATCTGCCCCCCAAACACCCCCAAATCCCCCCAAAATCCTCAAAAAAATCCTGAAAAAAATCCCCAAATAATCTTCCCGAAATCCCCCAAAAATAAAAAAATAAATCCCGTAAAAATAAAAAAAAAAATCCCCCCAAATCCCAAAAAAATTCCAAAAAAAATCCGAAAAAAATCTGAAAAAAATCTGAAAAAAATCTGAAAAAAATCTGAAAAAAAATCTGAAAAAAATCTGAAAAAAATCCGAAAAAAATCTGAAAAAAATCTGAAAAAAATCTGAAAAAAATCTGAAAAAAATCCGAAAAAAATCCCAATAAATCCCCATAAATTTCCCATAAAATCCCCCAGAAAAACCCAATTTTTCCTCACCAGACTCCGCTGACGCATCGCGTGCTGAGCGCCCGGGGCAGCACCTCGGCCCCCTGCTGCAGGAAGCCGCCCACGGGGAACCAGAGGCTGTTCCCCAGCGTGAACTGGTTCTCCAGGAGCCCCGGGCGGTCCCGCAGGCACGGGTGGGGGTTGTACCACTCGTAGGGGCTCAGCCTGGGGGTCAACAGGGTCATCAGTGGGGTCATTGAATGGTCAGTGGGGTCATTGAATGGTCAGTGGGGTCACTGAATGGTCAGTGGGTCAGGGGATGGCCAGTGCAGACATGGGTGGGGGTTGTACCACTCGTAGGGGCTCAGCCTGAGGGGAATGGAGTGGTCAGTGGGGTCACGGGGTCAGCAGAGTGGTCAGTGACACAGGGGAGTGGTCAGTGATACAGGCCATGGGATGGTCAGTGGGAGAGGGAATGGTCAGTGGGGTCACGGAGTGGTCAGTGGGGTCAGTGGGTCAGGGGAGTGGCCAGTGACACAGGATACAGGATGGTCAGTGGGGTCATGGGATGGTCAGTGAGGTCACTGAATGGTCAGTGGGTCAGGGGATGGTCAGTGCAGGCACGGGTGGGGGTTGTACCACTCGTAGGGGCTCAACCTGGGGGTCAGCACAGTGGTCAGTGGGGTCACGGGGTCAGCAGAGTGGTCAGTGGGGTCAGGGGAGTGGTCAGTGACACAGGGGAGTGGTCAGTGGGTCAGGGGAGTGGTCAGTGACACAGGGGAGTGGTCAGTGATACAGGCCATGAGATGGTCAGTGGGGTCATTGAGTGGTCAGTGACACAGGGGATGGTCAGTGGGGTCACGGGGTCAGGGGAGTGGTCAGTCAGTGACCCCACTGACCATTCCTCATCTCCCCATGGCCCATTTTTGGGGTGTCCCAGCCCCATTTTTGGGGTGTTTAAGCCCCATTTTTTGAGGTTTCCCCCCCAATTTTTGGCCCCAATTTTGGGGTTTCCCCCCCAATTTTTGGCCCCAATTTTGGGGTGTCCCCCCCAATTCCCGGCCCCATTTTTGGGGTGTCCCAGCCCCATTTTTCGGGATGTCCCAGCCCCATTTTTGGGGTGTCCCAGCCCCATTTTTTGGGGTTTCCCCCCCAATTTTTGGTCCCATTTTTGGGATTTCCCCCCCCATTTCCTGGCCCCGTTTTTGGGGTGTCCCAGCCCCAGTTTTGGGGTGTCCTGACCCCATTTTTTAGGGATATCTCACCCATTTCTTGGCCCATTTTTTGGGGTATCCCAGCCCCATTTTTGGGTTTTCTCCCCCCATTTCTCGGCCCCATTTTTGGGGTGTCCCAGCCCCGTTTTTTGGGTTGTCTTGGCCCTTTTTTTTGAGGTTTCTCCCCCAATTTTTGGTCCCATTTTTTGGGGTGTCCCCCCAAATTTCAGCCCCAATTTTGGGGTGTCCCAGCCCCATTTTTGGGGCGTTCTGGGCTCACCTGGCGGCCAGGAAGAGCACGCAGCTGACGGCCAGGTAGGCCAGGAGCATGAAGAGCCACACGGCCGGAGAAAAGGGGTCTAGGAAGGAGAAATACCCCGGCTTGCGGCCCTGGGGGGACGCCGTGTGAGACCCCCGGAACCGCCCCCGAAATACCCAAAAAGTGCCCCAAAAATTACCCAAAAATTGCCCCCAAAAATACCCAAAATTGGCCCCAAAATTACCCCCAAAAAGATCCAAAAAGTGACCCAAAATTACCCAAAAATTGCCCCAAAAAATACCTAAAAACTGATGCAAAATTACCCAAAAATTACCCCCAAAATACTCAAAAATTGCCCCAAAAAATAACCAAAAATTGCCCCAAAAATACCCAAAAATTACCCCCAAAAAAGACCCAAAAAATACCCAAAATCTGCCCCAAAACTGCCCCAAAAATACCCAAAAAACTGCCCCAAAATTACCCAAAATATGCCCAAAAAATGACCCAAATTTTCCCCGAAAATACCCAAAAAATACCCCCCAAAAAACCCCAAAAATCGTCCCCAAAATTACCCAAAAACCACCCCCAAAAATACCCCAAAATTACCCCCAAAAATACCCAAAAATTGCCCCCCAAAACCCCCAAAACTGCCCTGAAACTGCACCCAAAAAATACGCAAAATATGCCAAAAAAATGACCCAAAAATACCCCAAAACCACCTTAAAATTGCCCCAAAACCCGTCCCAAAAATACCCAAAAACTGCCCCCAAAAATACCCAAAAAATGCCCCCAAAATACCCAAAATTGGCCTGAAATGACCCAAAAACTGCCCCAAAACTGTCCCCAAATTGGAACCAAAATCAGCCCAAAAATTGCCCCAAAAATACCCAAAATCTGCCAAAAAATTGACCCAAAACCGCCCTGAAACGGCACCAAAATCAACCCCCAAAAACCACCCCCAAACTGCCCCTAAACAACCCCAAAATGACCCCAAATCACCCCAAAACCCCCCAAATCCACCCCAAAACCCCAAATAACCCCAAATTTTCCCCAAAACCGCCTGTACCAAGTGGACTCTGTAGAGGAGCTGATGCCCCAAACCCCGCCCCAAACTCACCCCAAAAATGACCCCAAATGCCCCAAAACTGCCCCAAAACGCCCCCAAATCCCCCCAAATCAACCCCAAACCATCCCAAACCCCCAAATAACCCCAAACTCACCCCAAATCCACCCCAAAACCCCCCTGGAAGTTCCTCAAAACCTCCCCAAAACAGCCCTGAAAATGACCCAAAATGACCCAAAATGGCCCCAAAATGGCCCCAAATCATCCCAAATCCACCCCAAACCCCAAAAAACCCCCAAATTTCCCCAAAACTCCCCCAAATCCCCCCCAAAACATCCCAAACTGACCCCAAATTACCCCAAAACCGCCCTAAAAATGCCTTTAAAAACCCCAAAAATGCCCCAAAATGACCCAAAATGGCCCCAAATCCCCCCAAATCCACCCCAAGCCCCCAAAAACCCCAAAAGACCCCCAAACTCCCCTAAAACCACCCCAAATCCACCCTAAAAATGCCTCAAAAAGCCCCAAAACCACCTTAAAAATGCCTCAAAACCACCCTAAAAATGCCTTAAAAAAAACCCAAAACGGCCCCAAAATGACCCAAAATGGCCCCAAATCCACCCCAAACCCCAAAAAACCCCCAAATTTCCCCCCAAACCCTACCAAGTGCACTCTGTAGAGGATGCTGATGCCCAGGGTCATGAAGGGCTTGGAGAAGTCGATGACCTTCTCGCGCTCGGCCGTGATGGTGAAGGCGGCCACGGCCAGGTCGGCTTTCTGGGGACCCCAAAAACGGCATTTGGGACCCCAAAAATGGGATTGGGGACCCCAAAAATGGATTGGGGAGCCAAAAAATGGGATTGGGGATCCCAAAAATGGGATTGGGGAGCCAAAAAATGGGATTTGGGACCCCAAAAATGGGATTGGGGACCCAAAATGGGCATTTGGGACACCAAAAATGGATTTGGGACCCCAAAAATGGGATTGGGATCCCAAAAATGGGATTGGGGACCCCAAAAATGGGCATTGGGACCCCAAAAATGGGATTTGGGACCCTAAAAAATGGATTTGGGATCCCAAAAATGGGATTGGGGACCCCAAAAATGGGATTGGGGAACCCAGAAATGGGATTGGGGATCCAAAAATGGATTGGGGATCCTAAAAAGGGATTTGGGACCCCAAAGATGGGATTGGGGAACCCAAAAATGGGATTGGGGACCCCAAAGATGGGATTGGGGAACCCAAAAATGGGATTGGGGACTCCAAAAATGGGATTGGGGATCCCAAAAATGGGATTTGGGACCCCAAAAGGGGCATTTTCCCTACAGGATTTTCTATTAGATTTCCCTTTTTGGATTTCCCTTATAGGATTTTCCCTTATAGGATTTTCCCTATGGCATTTCCCTATGGGATTTTCCCTATGGGATTTTTCTATTGGGATTTTCCCTATGGGATTTTCACTATGTCATTTTTCTATTGGGTTTTCCCTATGGGATTTCTCTATGGGATTTTTCTGTTGGATTTTCCTCATGGGATTTTCCCTATAGGATTTTCGCTATGGGATTTTTTACATTGGGGATTTTCTCCTGGTATTTCCCAGTAGGATTTTTCCCTATAGGATTTTCTATTGGATTTCCCCTTATAGAATTTTTCCCTATGGGATTTCTCTATGGGATTTTCCCTATGGGATTTTCTATTGGGATTTCTCTATGGGATTTTCACTACGGCATTTTCTATTGGATTTTTCCTATGGGATTTTCTATTGGATTTCTCCTATGAGATTTTCCTTATAGGATTTTCCCTTATAGGATTTTCCCTTATAGGATTTTCCCTTATAGGATTTTCCCTTATAGGATTTTCCCTATGGGATTTCTCTATGGAATTTTCCTTATAGGATTTTCTCTATGATATTTTCCTTATAGGATTTTCTATTGGGATTTTCTCTATGGGATTTCTTTATAGGATTTTTCCCTATGGGATTTCCCCATCTCCGCCATTCTTTATAGGATTTTGACCCCGTTTTTTCCCTGTAGGATTTTCCCTTTGGGATTTTGGACTTTCCCTATAGGATTTTCCCTTTTGGGGTCCCCCCAGGGCCGTACCCTGTTGATGAGCTCTCCCACCATGCCGGTCCAGGAGCCGTTGGGCTCGGGGGCCCCGTACAGCCCGTCCTCCACCAGTTTGATGTGGAAACGGAACTTGAGCAGCGCCGCCAGTTCCCGCAGCATGTCCACGCAAAATCCTTCATATCGCTCCGGGCCGGCCCCGCCCGACACCCGCATCACGTACGGGTTCTCCTGGGGGGGTCAGGGGGGTCAGTGAGTGGTCAGTGGGGTCAGTGGGGTCAGGGGTCACAGGGATGGTCAGTGCAGTGTCCACGCAAAATCCCTCGTATCGCTCCGGGCCGGCCCCGCCGGACACCCGCATCACGTACGGGTTCTCCTGGGGGGCACAGGATGGTCAGTGGGGTCACAGGATGGTCAGTGGGGTCAGGGGTCACAGGGATGGTCAGTGGGGTCAGGGGTCACAGGATGGTCAGTGGGGTCAGGGGGTCACAGGATGGTCAGTGCAGTGTCCACGCAAAATCCCTCGTATCGCTCCGGGCCGGCCCCGCCCGACACCCGCATCACGTACGGGTTCTCCTGGGGGGTCAGGGGGTCAGTGGGGTCATGGAGTGGTCAGTGGGGTCAGTGGGGTCACTGAGTGGTCAGTGGGGTCAGGGGTCACAGGATGGTCAGTGCCGTGTCCACGCAAAATCCTTCATATCGCTCCGGGCCGGCCCCGCCCGACACCCGCATCACGTACGGGTTCTCCTGGGGGGCACAGGATGGTCAGTGGGGTCACAGGATGGTCAGTGGGGTCAGGGGTCACAGGGATGGTCAGTGCAGTGTCCACGCAAAACCCCTCGTATCGCTCCGGGCCGGCCCCACCGGACACCCGCATCACGTACGGGTTCTCCTGGGGGGTCAGGGGGTCAGTGAGTGGTCAGTGGGGTCACAGGGATGGTCAGTGGGGTCAGGGGGTCATGGAGTGGTCAGTGGGGTCAGTGGGGTCACTGAGTGGTCAGTGGGGTCAGGGGGTCACAGGATGGTCAGTGCCGTGTCCACGCAAAATCCCTCGTATCGCTCGGGACCGGCCCCGCCCGACACCCGCATCACGTACGGGTTCTCCTGGGGGGGTCAGTGGGGTCACAGGATGGTCAGTGGGGTCACAGGGATGGTCAGTGGGGTCACAGGATGGTCAGTGGGGTCAGTGGGGTCACAGGATGGTCAGTGGGGTCAGGGGGTCACGGGGATGGTCAGTGCAGTGTCCACACAAAACCCCTCACGGGATGGTCAGTGGGACATGAGTGGTCAGTGGGGTCACGGGGTCGTTGGATGGTCAGTGGGGTCACGGGGCCACAGGACGGAGACCCCGAACCCCCAGTCCCTCCCAGACCCTCCCAATTTATCCCAGTCCCTCCCAGTCCATCCCAGTTTGTCCCAGTCCCTCCAAATCCCTTCCCAGTCCATCCCAGTCCCATTTATCTCCATCTCAGTCCCCCAAAATCCCCTCCCAGGCCCCCCCAGTCCCCCCCAGTCCATCCCAGTCCATCCCAGTCCATTGAAATCCCCTTTAATCCCCTCCCAGTGCCTCCCAGTTTGTCCGAATCCTCTCCCAGTATAAACCAGCCCCTCCCAGCCCCTCCCAGTCCCCTCCCAGTATAAACCAGTCTCCCCCAGTCCGTACCAGTATGGTGGTGATGATGAGGGTCTTGTTGGCCAATCCCCAATATCTCCATCCCAGTCTCTCCCAGTCCCCCCCACTCCCTCCCAGTCCCTCCCAGTCCCTCCCAGTTTGCCCCAGCCCCTCCCAGCCCCTCCCAGTTTATCCCAGTCTCTCCCAGTCCCCCCCAGTGGGTACCAGTATGGTGGTGATGATGAGGGTCTTGTTGGCCAGACTGTCCGAGGCGTTCAGGGCCAGCGTCGCCTCGTCCATGGCCAACGTCCGGTTCGAGAACCACACGCCCACCTGGGGGCGAGGCCAAGGGTCAGGGGGAGGGGCCAAGGGGTCAGGGGGCTGGGCCGGGGGTCAGGGGGTGGGGCCAGGGGTCAGGGGCGGGGTCAGGGATCAGGGGGTGGGGCCAGGGGTCAGGGGCGGGGTCAGGGATCAGGGGGTGGGGCCAGGGGTCAGGGGGTGGGGCCAGGGGTCAGGGGCCGGGGTCAGGGGTCAGGGGGTGGGGCCAGGGGTCAGGGGGCGTGGCCACAGCATGGGGGATATAATTGGGGGCGTGGTCATGGCATTAGGGGGCGTGGCCACAGCCTCAGGGGCGTGGTCAAAGGGTCAGAGGCGTGGTCACAGCCTCAGGGTCAGTGGTCACTCAGGGGTCACACATTGGTCACTCAGTGATAACTCAGGATTACTCAGGGGTCAGTCATTGGTCAGTCAATGGTCAGGGGTCACTCAGTGGTCACTCACCTCCCTGTGTCCGTCCCGGCCCTTCTCCAGGACCCTCAGGCTGTGCTGGTCACTCAGTGTCACACAGTGGTCACTCATTGGTCACTCAGGGGTCAGTCACTGGTCAGTCACTGGTCAGTCAGTGGTCAGTCAGGGGTCACTCAGTGGTCAGTGGTCACTCACCTCCCTGTGTCCATCCCGGCCCTTCTCCAGGACCCTCAGGCTGTAGTTGGTCACTCAGGGGTCACTCATTGGTCACTCAGGGGTCACTCAGGGATCAGTCACTGGTCAGTTGGTGGTCAGTGGTCAGTGGTCAGTGGTCAGTGGTCACTCAGTGGTCAGTGGTCAGTGGTCACTCAGTGGTCACTCACCTCCCTGTGCCCGTCCCGGCCCTTCTCCAGGACCCTCAGGCTGTAGTTGGTCACTCAGGGATCACTCAGGGGTCACTCATTGGTCACTCAGGGGTCAGTCACTGGTCAGTGGTCACTCAGTGGTCAGTGGTCACTCAGTGGTCAGTGGTCACTCACCTCGCGGTGTCCGTCCCGGCCCTTCTCCAGGACCCTCAGGCTGTAGTTGGTCCTTTGCCCTTTGCTGTTGAACTCCACCCGCCCCGTCAGCCCGTCGTACTCCACCTGGGACGGCCAAAATCACCCAAAATTCACCCAAAAATTTACCAAAAGTTCATCAAAAATGCGCCCAAAATTCACCCAAAATTGGCCCAAAAATTCACCAAAAATGTGCCCAAACTTCACCCAAAATTCACCTAAAATTTGTCTAAAATTCATCCAAAATCTACCCAAAACCAGCCAAAATCTGCGAAAAAGTCCACCTGGAATGGCCCAAAATCCCCCATTTTTTTCTCCTAAATCCTCCAATCTTTTCCTTAAATTCTCCAATTTTTTCCCCATTTTTTCACCATTTTTTCCCCTAAATCCCCCCATTTTTCCCATTTTTTTTTCCCCTAAATCCTCCATTTCTTTCCCAATGTTTCAGGGGGTTTTTTTCCCTAAATCCCTCAAATTTTCTCCTAAATCTCTCTTTTTTCCCCTTAAATTCCCCAATGTTTTCCCCCTAAATCCTCCCAATTTTTCCCTTAAATTGTCCAAATTTTTCCCCATTTTTTCTCCATTTTTTCCCATTTTTCCTCCCTAAAATTCCCATTTTTTCTCCAATTTTTTTTCCGTTTTTTCCCTCTAACTCCCCCATTTTTTCTCCGATTTTCATCAGGTTTTTTTCCTTTAAATCCTAAAATTTTGGGGGATATTTTGGGTTTTTCCTCACCATCCTCAGGTAGTTCATGAGGCTGGTCCCGTGGGGCCAAATCCCGGGGGCGGCGCAGCCCAGGGTTTTACCCCAAAATCCCCCATTTTTTCTCCATTTTCTTCCCATTTTTCCCCCATTATTTCCCCATTTTTCACCCTTATTTTCCCCCCTACTTCCCCCAATTTTTTTCCCCATTTTTCCCTATTTATTCCCTGATTTTCCCCATTTTTTCCTCATTTTTTCCCCATTTTTTCTCTTATTTTTTCCTATTTTTTCCCCATTTTTTTCTCCAATTTTTACCAGATTTTTCCCTCTAACTCCCCCATTTTTCCACCGATTTTGACGGTGTTTTTTTCCCCAAAATCCCCATTATTTTGGGTTTTTCCTCACCATCCTCAGGTAGTTCATGAGGCTGGTCCCGTGGGGCCAAATCCCGGGGGCGGCGCAGCCCAGGGGTCGCCCCCCGATCTCTTGGCTCCGGTTGAGCTCCCGGACGGCCCCGACCACGACGTGAACGGCGTCGAACAGAAGCGCCGCCGACAGCTGAAATTGGGGGGGAAAAAAGGGGTTTGGGAGACGGAAAAACGGGCAAAAAAAATCCCCAAAGTTTGGGGGGGAAATTTGAATTTTTTGGGATTTTTTGGGGGATTTTTTGGGGATTTTTTGGGGATTTTTTGGGGGATTTTTTTGGCAATTTTTTTCTCATTTTTCTCCCATTTTTTCCAAATTTTTTTTGGCGATTTTTTCACTATTTTTTGGGGTCTATTTTTTACCCATCTTTCCCCCCATTTTTTCTTTATTTTTCCCTATTTTTTCCCCATTTTTTCTCATTTTTTCCCCATTTTTTTCTCATTTTTTTCCAATTTTTTTCGAACTTTTTCGTCACTTTTTTCCCATTTTTTCCTCATTTTTTCCCCATTTCCCCCCAATTTTTTCTTCATTTTCCCCCATTTGTTTCCAATATTTTTCTCAATTTTTTCGAATTTTTTCCCATTTTTTTCACAATTTTTCCCCATTTTTTCCCATTTTTTCCCAATTTTTTCCTCATTTTTTCCCAACTTTTTCCTCATTTTTTCCCCATTTTCCCAATTTTTTTCAAGATTTTTGAGGTGCCCCAAAAAAACCTATAAAAGATCCCAAAAATCTTGAAAAAATAATTTTTTGGGAGGATTTTTACCTTTTTTGGGGGTCCCCTAAATTCCCTGACCTACCCCCAGGTTTTTTGGGGCGCCCAATTCATTTTTTGGGGTCCCCCCAAATTTTGGGGTTTTTTCTCTTGATATTTTTTTGTGTTTTCCCCCAAAATTTCTCATTTTCGGTCGCGATTTTTTCATTTTTTTCGCGATTTTTTTCGGGATTTTTTCATTTTTCGGGGGATTTTTTCGGGGTTTTTTTCCCCCCCCGGGTTTTTTGGGGCGCCGAGTTCGATTCTGGGGGTCCCCCCTCACCGCGGGGCCGGGGTAGGGCCCCCCGTGCTCGCAGCTCTCCCGCCACGACATGTTGAGGCTCCGCACGAACTCCCCGTAGAAGCCGTGGCTGGTGTTGAACATGGAGAAGCCCAGGACCGTGGCCGGAGCGGCCGGGAGCGCGTCCAGCCGCAGCAGGGGGAAGTCCTGGGGGTCACGGAGGGGTCAGTGTGGTCACTCAGTGGTCACTCGGGGTCACTCGGGGTCATTAAAGGTCATTAAAGGTCATTTGGGGTCATTAAAAATCATTAAAGGTCATTAAAGGCAATGGGGGGTCAAGGGGTCACTGTGGTCACTGTGGTCAAGGAGGGTCCAGCCGCAGCAGGGGGAAGTCCTGGGGGTCACCGAGGGGTCAGTGTGGTCACTCGGGGTCATTTGGGGTCATTCGGGGTCATTTGGGGTCATTCGGGGTCATTAAAGGTCATTTGGGGTCATTGGGATCAATGGGGGGTCAAGGGGTCACTGTGGTCACTGTGGCCGGAGCGGCCGGGAGAGAGTCCAGTCTCAGCAGGGGGAAGTCCTGGGGGTCAAGGGGTCACTCAGTGGTCACTCGGGGTCATTTGGGGTCATTAAAGGTCATTAAAGGCAATGGGGGGTCAAGGGGTCACTGTGGTCACTGTGGTCAAGGAGGGTCCAGCCGCAGCAGGGGGAAGTCCTGGGGGTCACTGAGGGGTCAGTGGGGTCACTCGGGGTCATTCGGGGTCATTTGGGGTCATTAAAGGTCATTAAGGGTCATTTGGGGTCATTGGGATCAATGGGGGGTCAAGGGGTCACTGTGGTCACTGTGGCCGGAGCGGCCGGGAGAGAGTCCAGTCTCAGCAGGGGGAAGTCCTGGGGGTCAAGGGGTCACTCAGTGGTCACTCGGGGTCACTCGGGGTCATTAAAGGTCATTAAAGGTCATTTGGGGTCATTAAAAATCATTAAAGGTCATTAAAGGCAATGGGGGGTCAAGGGGTCACTGTGGTCACTGTGGTCAAGGAGGGTCCAGTCGCAGCAGGGGGAGGTCCTGGGGGTCACCGAGGGGTCAGTGGGGTCACTCGGGGTCATTTGGGGTCATTCGGGGTCATTTGGGGTCATTTGGGGTCATTAAAGGTCATTCGAGGTCATTGGAATCAATGGGGGGTCAAGGGGTCACTGTGGTCACTGTGGTCAAGGAGGGTCCAGCCGCAGCAGGGGGAAGTCCTGGGGGTCACCGAGGGGTCAGTGGGGTCATTAATGGTCATTAAAGGTCATTCGGGGTCATTTGGGGTCATTAATGGTCATTAATGGTAATTAAAGGTCATTAAAGGCAATGGGAGGTCAAAGGGTCAGTGTGGTCACTGTGGCCGGAGCGAGTCCTGAGGTCATTTAATGGTCAGTTTGGGGTCACTCGGGGTCATTTGGGATTATTAAAGGTCATTAAAGGTCATTTGGGGTCACTTGGGGTCATTTGGAGTAATTAAAGGTCATTGAAGGTCATTAAAGGTCATTAAAGGCACTGGTCACTCAATGGTCACTCAATGGTCACTCATTGGTCAGTCAGGGATGACTCGGGTCACTGGTCACTCATTGGTCACTCACAGTCACTGGTCACTCACTGGTCACTCAGTGGTCACCCAGTGCTCAGGGGTCAGTGGTCACCCAACGGTCACTCAGTGGTCACTCGGTGGTCACTCAGGGGTCACTCAGGGTCACCCAGCAGTCACTCAGGGTCACTCAGTGGTCACTTATTGGTCACTCAGTGGTCACTCAGTGGTCACTCAGCAGTTACTCATTGGTCACTCAGTGGTCACTGGTCACTCAGTGGTCACTCAGTGGTCACTCACCATGGTGGTCAGGATGTATTTGTAGAACGTCGACGTCATCCCGAGCTCCGAGGCCTGGGGGGGCCGGGGGGGAAATGAGACCCCAAAAAACCCCAAAAAAAACCCAAAAATCCCCAAAATTTATCCCAAAAAATTGCCCCAAAATCCACTCAAAATATCCCCAAAAAATCCCCCCAAAATCCACATGAAAAATCTCCAAAAATCCACCCAAAAATCCCCAAAATTCCACCCAAAATTTAAAATATCACCCCAAAACCCCCCAAAATTTTAAAAAATTGCCCCAAAACCCCCCCAAAATTTAAAATATCACCCCCAAAACCCCCCAAAATTTAAAATATCACCCCAAAACCTCCCAAAAATTTTAAAAAATTCCCCAAAACCCCCCCAAAACCCCCAAAAATTTAAAATATCACCCCAAAAACCCCCCAAAAATTGAATTTGCCCGACCTTGGCCAGCACGAGGCCGGCGGTGGCGGCGCTGCCGTCGATGATGATGGTGGGCACTTTGTCGTCGCGGATTTCCTTCAGCAGCGGCGTCGGGTCCTGCTCGGCGTCCAGGACCCGCACCGAGAGCGACTCCCGCGAGATCAGGAACTGCCGCACCAGCTCCTCCAGCCGCAGCAGGCCTGGGGGACGCAAAAATTCAGAATTTAGACCCAAAAACGGCGCCGAAATCGGCCCTGGGAGCCCCGAAATCAGCATCGAAATCACCATCGAAATCGGCCCTAAAATCGTCTCTGAGACTTCAAGATCAGCATCGAAATCGGCACCAAAATTGGCACCAGGAACCCAAAAATGGTCCCAAAATCAGCCAAAAATCGGCTCCAAAATCGGCCCCAAAATCAGACCCAGAAGCCCCAAAAATGGCCCCAAAATCAGCATCGAAATCGGTCCCAAAATTGGCACCAGGAACCCAAAAATGGTCCCAAAATTGGCATCGAAATTAGTCCCAAAATCAGCCAAAAATCGGCTCCAAAATTGGCCCCAAAATCAGACCCAGAAGCCCCAAAAATGGCCCCAAAATCAGCATCGAAATCGGTCCCAAAATTGGCCCAAGGACCCCAAAAATGACATCAAAATCAATCCCAAAATCGGCCCCAAAATCGGCCCCAAAATCAGCCCAAAATCAGATCCAGGACCCCAAAAATGGCCCCAAAATCGGCACCAGGACCCCAAAAATCGGCCCCAAAATCAGACCCAGGACCCCAAAAATGGCCCCAAAATCAGTCACGAAACAGCCCCAAAATCAGCTCCAAAATCGGCACCAGGATTCCAAAAATGGTCCTAAAATCAGACCCAGGAACCCAAAATCGGCCCCAAAATCAGCCCAAAATCAGATCCAGGAGCCCCAAAATCAGCTCCAAAATCGGCACCAGGACCCCAAAAATCGGCCCCAAAATCAGACCCAGGAACCCAAAATTGGCCCCAAAATCAGCCCAAAAATCGGCTCCAAAATCAGCATTGAAACCAGACCCCGAAACCCCAAAATCAGCCCCAAAAATGGCTCCAAAATTGGCACCAAAATCGGCCCCAAAATCAGACCCAGAAGCCCCAAAAATGGCCCCAAAATCAGCATCGAAATCAGCCCCAAAATTGGCACCAGGACCCCAAAAATCGGCCCCAAAATCAGCCCAAAATTGGCATCAAAATCAGACCCAGAACCCCCAAAATCAGCACCGAAATCAGACCCAGAAACTCCAAAATCGGCCCCAAAAACGGCCCCAAAATTGGCCCCAAAATCGGCACCAGGACCCCAAAATCGGCATCGAAATCAGCACCAAAATTGGTCCCAAAATCGTCCCCAAAATCAGCATCGGGACCCCAAAATCGGCCCCAAAATCGGCATCAAAATCAGCCCCAGGAGCCCAAAAATGGCCCCAAAATCAGCCCAAAATTGGCTCCAAAATCAGCCCCAGGAACCCAAAAATGGCCCCAAAATTGGCCCCGAATTCAATAATCCCCCAAACCCCAATAAATCCCCAATAAATCCCCAATAAATCCCTAATAAATCCCTAATAAATCCTAATAAAACCCTATTAATTCCTAATAAACCCCTATTAAACCCTATTAAATCCTAATAAAACCCTCTTAAATCCCAATATAACCCTATTAAACCCTATTAAACCCTATTAAACCCTAATAAATCACCATTAAACCCTATTAAATCCTAATAAAACCCTATTAAACCCTATTAAACCCTAATAAATCCCAATAAATCACTATTAATTCCCAATAAAACCCTAATAAACCCTATTAATTCCGAATAAATCCCTATTAATTCCTAAAAAATCGCTATTAATTCCCAATAAATCCTAATAAATCCCTAATAAATCACTAATACACACTAATAAGTCCCAATGAAACCCTAATAAACCCTATTAAACCCTAATAAATCCCTATTAATTCCTGATAAATCGCTATTAATTCCCAATAAATCCTAATAAATCCCTATTAAGTCCCAATTAAACTCTAATAAATCCCTAATAAACCCTAATAAATCACTAACAAACCCCAATAAATCCTAATAAATACCTATTAAACCCTAATAAATCTTAATAAACCCCTATTAAATCCCAATAAAACCCTAATAAACCCTATTAATTCCTAATAAATCGCTATTAATTCCCAATAAATCCTAACAAATCCCTATTAAACCCTATTAAATCCTAATAAAACCCTAATAAATCCCTATCAATTCCCAATACAGCCCTAATAAATCCCTATTAAACCCTAATAAATCCTAATAAAACCCTAATAAATCCCTATTAAATTCTATTAAATCCTAATAAATCGCTATTAATTCCCAATAAATAGCTAATAAACCCTATTAAACTCTAATAAACCCCTATTATTTCCTAATAAATCGCTATTAATTCCCAATAAACCCTAATAAAACCCTAATAAACCCTATTAAATCCTAATAAATTGCTATTAATTCCCAATAAATCCTAATAAATCCCTATTAAACCCTATTAATTCCTAATAAAGCCCTATTAAACCCTATTAAATCCTAATAAAACCCTATTAAATTCTATTAAATCCTAATAAATTGCTATTAATTCCCAATAAATCGCTAATAAACCCTATTAAACTCTAATAAATCCCTATTATTTCCTAATAAATCGCTATTAATTCCCAATAAATCCTAATAAATCCCTAATAAATCACTAATACACACTAATAAATCCCAATGAAACCCTAATAAACCCTATTAAACCCTAATAAATCCCTATTAATTCCTAATAAATCCCTATTAATTCCCAATAAATCCTAATAAATCCCTATTAAATCCCAATAAAACCCTAATAAACCCTATTAATTCCTAATAAATCCCTATTAATTCCTAATAAATCGCTATTAATTCCCAATAAACCCTAATAAAACCCTAATAAACCCTATTAAATCCTAATAAATTGCTATTAATTCCCAATAAATCCTAATAAATCCCTATTAAACCCTAATAAATCCTAATAAAACCCTATTGATTCCCAATAAATCCTAATAAAACCCCATTAAACCCTAATAAAACCTTATAAATCAATATAAAACCCCCAAAATTTCCCATTTTGGGACTCACACTCGGCCTGGGCGCAGATGAGCGAGGCCGGGGGGGCCCTGAGGCTCCTGAGGAGCCCCCCCAGGGCCAGGCTCACGTCCTCGTTACTGGGGTAGAGGCTCAGGGCGGCCAATCGCAGCAGGGGAGGCCGCGGCGTGTCCTCGGGGCCCACGCGGATGTGAGGGATCTGAAATGCAGAGTTTTGGGGGTTTTTAAAGATTTTTTAAAAAGATTTTTAAAAAGATTTTTATGGGATTTTTTGGGGAATTTTTAGGGATTTTTTTAGGGATTTTTAAAGGGATTTTTTAGAAATTTTTTAAAGATTTTTAAAAGATTTTTGGGAATTTTTAAAGATTTTTAAAGGGTTTTTTTTTTAAGATTTTTTAAAAGATTTTTAAGGGATTTTTTGAGAGGATTTTGGGGGGTTTGGGGGGGATTTTGGGGGGATTTTGGGGGGATTTTTGAGGATTTTTTTGAGGATTTTTTTGAGGATTTTTTGAGGATTTTTTTCGGAATTTTTATGGATTTTTTTGGGGATTTTTTTTTTAAATTTGGGGGGTGTTGGGGGATTTTCTGGGGATTTTGGGGGGGATTTTTGGGGGATTATTTGGGATTTTTTGAGGATTTTTGGGGGGACTTTTTACCATTTTAAACGGGATTTTAATGGGAATTTTTTGGGACTTTTTGGCGGATTTTTGGGGGGAATTTTTTGCCATTTTTAATGGGATTTTTTTTGGATTTTTAAAAGATTTTTGGGGGGATTTTTTTGGAATTTTTTGGGGCTTTGGGGGGAATTTTTTGGAGGGATTTTTGGGGGATTTTTTTGGGACTTTTAGTGGAATTTTTAGGCGATTTTTTTGAGATTTTTTTTTTTTGATTTTTGAGGATATTTGGGGGAATTTTTAGGGAATTTTGGGGGATTTTTTTGGGATTTCTCGGAGAATTTTTAGGGATTTTGGGGGGGATTTTTTTGGAATTTTTTGGGGATTTTGGGGTGATTTTTGGGGTGATTTTTGGCGTGAATTGGGGTATTTTGGGGCCCCTCACCTCCTTCTCCCCGCAGATGTGGCTGACGGTGGCGGCGGCGGCCGGGCTGGCGGCCGGGCCCAGCACCGAGACCACGCCCTTGGGCAGGATCTGACACACTGGGGGCGAAATTCGGCCTTTGGGGATCCCAAACCCCAAAAATCCCCCAGAAATGAATTCCCTGAGCCCAAAAACCCCCTGAACACAAAATTAACAAAAAAAAAATCCGAAAAAATACCCCAAAATTTACCCAAAATTCATCCAAAGTCTGCCCGAAACGCACCCAAAATTTACCCAAAGTTTACCCAAAATTCACCCAAATTTCCCCCAAAAATCCCCCAAAATCCCCCCAAAATTCCCCCCAAAATTCCCCAAAAATCCCCCCAAAATTCCCCCCAAAATTTCCCCCCAAATTCCCACAAAAATCCCCCAAATTCCTCCAAAATTTCCCCAAAAAACCCCAAAATCTCCCTCCCAGTCCCTCCCAGTTCCCCCCAATGAACTCCCAGTGTATTTATGGCTCCCCCTGGTGGCGCCTTTGGGAACTGCAGCTCCTTCCCAGTAACTCCCAGTTTGTCCCAGTTTGTCCCAGTCCCCCCAAATCCCCTCCCAGTCCATCCCAGTCCCTCCCAGTTTATCCCAGTCACTCCCAATTCACTCCCAATCCATCCCAGTCCCTCCAAAACCCTAAAAAACCCAAAAAACCCCAAAAATTCCCCCCAAAATCCCCCGAAAATCCCCAAAAATCCTGATTTTTTCTCTCCCAGTCCCTCCCAGTCCCGTCCCAGTGTGTCCCAGTCCCTTACTGGTGTCGGTGGTCTCGTACTGGTTGTCCCGGGCCAGTTCAAACACGTCGACCTCGAGCCGGGCCGGGGGTCGCCCCCCCCCCGGGCCATTGACCCTTTCCCGGGCCAAGGCCAGGGCCAGGCGCTCCCCCCGCCCGCAGCCCCCCCGCTCGTCCAGGATGGCGGCTGGGGGGGCACAGGGGGGTCACGGGGGGGTCACGGGGGGGTCGGGCACCCCGAAAAACCCCCAGACCCAAATCCCAAAAAAACCCCCCAAAATAACACAAAAATCCCCCAAATAATGCAAAACATCCCATTAAAATCGCATTAAAAATGGTAAAAAAACACCAAAAAAATCCCAAAAAATTCCCCTCCCAATTTTCACCCAATTCCCCCCCAAACCCCCTCCAGACCCCCCAAAATTCCCCCAAAATTTCCTCCTGGGACCCCCCCAAACCCTCTCAAAATCCCCCCAAACTCCCCAAACCCCCCAAAATCCCTAAAATTCCCCCAAATTTCCCAAAACTTCCCCCAATTTTCACCCCAAACCCCTCCAGACCTCCCCCAAAACCCCCCAAAATCCCCCCAATTCCCCCCAAATCCCAAAAAAACCCTCCCAAACCCCCCAAAAATCCCAAATTCTCCAAAATCCCGCCCAAAAACCTCCCAAATTTCCCACCTGGGACCCCCCAAAATCCCCCCAAATTCCCCCCAAAATCCCCCAAATCACCAAAAATCCCCCCTAAATTTCTCCAGACCCCCCAAATTCCCCAAATTTCCCCCAAACCCATTTTTTGGGTATTTTCTCACCCATTCGCAGCGCGTTGGGCCCGGGGGGGCCTCGGGGGGCGGCGGCCGCCACCAAGAGCAGCAGCAGCGCGGGGGGGGCGGGGGGCGGCATCGCCCCCAACTCATCGGGCGGGGCGGGGGGGGCTCCGGCCGCGGCAGCGCCGCCTGAAAAAAATTCATTAATTAGCGTTAATTAGGAAAAAAATCCAATTTTTTTCCGATTTTTTTGCGATTTTTTGCTATTTTTTCGGATTTTTTAAGGGTTTTTTTGAGGCAGCGACGCCTTGTACGATAAATTAATTAATTAGTGTTAATTAGCGTTAATTGGAGAAAAAATCCGATTTTTTTTGCGATTTTTTTTCGAATTTTTTTCGATTTTTTTAAAGTTTTTTCCGGCATTTTTTGGGTTAATTTGGGGTTGGATGCGACAGCGCCCCCTGGCGGACATTTAGTGAATTGCGACTTTTTTGGTGATTTTGGGGTTAATTTGGGGATTTTTTGGGGGGGTTAATTTGGGGAGGGGTCTCGAATTAATTAGGGGTTAATTAGAAAAAAATCCGATTTTTTTCCGATTTTTTGGGATTTTTTTTGCGATTTTTAAAAGTTTTTTTCCGGCATTTTTTGGGTTAATTTGGGGTTGGATGCGACAGCGCCCCCTGGTGGACCAATAGTGAATTACAGCTAATTTGGGTTAATTAGGAAAAAATCCGATTTTTTTGCGATTTTTTTGGTCATTTTTTAAATGGGATTTTTTGAGGATTTTTGGGGGGATTTTTTGGGGATTTTGGGGGGGAAATTTTGGGAAATTTTGGGGGATTTTTGAGGAATTTTTGGGGTTTTTTCCGGCATTTTTGGGGTTAATTTGGGGTGGGGTCCAGCAGCGCCCCCTGGCGGACATTTAGGTAATTATCCTTAATTGGGGTTAATCGGGGTTAATTAGGAAAAAATCCTATTTTTTTGCGATTCCTTTTCGATTTTTGTTTTATTTTTTTCGATTTTTATTTTTGATTTTTTGGGGGTAATTTCGGGTAATTTTGAGTTTATTTTGAGGGTTTTGGGGTCCTGCCTAAGGAGGAAATTAATTAGCATTAATTGGGGTTAATTAGGGGTTTATTAGGAAAAAAACCCGATTTTTTAAAAATTTTTTTAGATTTTTTCCCGGCATTTTTTGGGTTAATTTTGGGGTTTTCCCGCTATTTTCGCTCCTCCCCTCCCCCACCCCCCGTTGCCCCGGTAACGGTTGCCCGGAAACGGCGGGTGGGGGAGGGGCCTTTTCCCGCCTTTTCCCCTCCCCCACCCCCCTTTGCCCCTCCCCCACCCGAAACCGAACCAGAACCGGAACCGGAACCAGAACCGGGATTGGGATTTGGGATCCAGAACCGGAAAATTCGGAACCGGAACCGGGACCGGGATTTGGGATCCGGAACTGGAACCAGAACCAGGAAATGGATCCAGAACCAGGACCAGGAACTGGGATCCAAACCAGGATCCAGAACCGGGAAATGGATCCAGAACCAGGACCAGGAACTGGGATCCAAACCAGGATCCAGAACCAGGAAATGGATCCAGAACCAGGACCAGGAACTGGGATCCAAACCAGGATCCAGAACCGGGAAATGGATCCTGGATCGGGATCTGAACCAGGAATCAGAACCGGGATTGGAACCGGGAATTGGGAACCGGAAATCGGAACCAGGACCGGGATCAGAACGAGGATCCAGAACCGGGAATTGGGAACCGGAAAATTTGGAACCGGAACCAGGACTGGAACCAGGAAATGGATCCGGGATCAGGATCCGAACCAGAACCGGGACTGGGACGGGGATTGGGAATTGGGACCCAGAAATCGGAACCAGGACCGGAACTGGGACCAGAACCGGGAATTGGGAACTGGAAATTATAGAACCAGAACCGGGACCGGAACTGGGATCCAGGACCAGGATCCAGAACCAGGACCAGAACCAGGAAATAAATCCAGGATCCGGATCAGAACCGGGAATCGGAACTGGGATCCGGGACCGGGATCGGGATTTGGAACCGGGAAATTGGAACCGGGACTGGGAATCAGAACCGGGACCCGGAAATCGGAACCGGGAATTGGGAATTGGGATCAGAACCATGAAATCAGAACCGGGACTAGAACCAGGACTGGAACCGGGACCGGGACCAGGAATCAGAACCAGAACCGGGACCAGGAATGGGTCAAGGACTGAGACCAGAACCGGGACTGGAACCAGAACCGGGACCGGAACCAGAACCGGGTCCGGAATCAGAACCGGGACTGGACCCGGTACCGGGGGGGATAAAACCGGGGCCACATCCTGGTGCCAGCCCCGAGCGGCGCCGATGGATCCCGGAACCAGTACCGGAACTGGAACCGGCACCGGGGGAGGGAAATGGGCCCCGGGAACGCGGGGGTGGCACCGAGAACAGAACTGGGGGCGGTTCCGGTACCGAGGGGGCCCCAAATCCCAATCCTGATCCCAAATCTCGGTACCGAATCCTGAATCCCGGTACCGGGTCCTGGTTCTGGTATCAATCCCGGTACCGGAGGGGCCGATCTCGGTACCGACCCCAAATCCCCGGTACCGGTACCAGGGAGGTCCAAATCCTGATCCCAAATCCCAGTTCCGGTACCGGGGGGGCCAATCCCGAATCCCCATCCCAAATCCCGGTACCGAGGGGGCCCCAAATCCCAAATCCCGAATCCCAGATCCCAAATCTCGGCACCGAATCCCAAATTCTGGTACCGGGGTGGAAGATCCCGATCCCAGGTCCCGGTACCGAACCTGAATCTCAAATCCTGGTACTGAGGGGGGGCCCAAATCCCAAATCTCGGTACCAAATCCCAAATTTTGGTTCCGAATCCTGAATTCTGGTACCGGAGGGGCCAATCCCAGTACCAAACCCAAATCTCGGTACCGGTTCTTGGTCTGGAGGAACCGATACCGAACCTGAATCCCAAATTCCGGTACTGGGGGGGCCCAAATCCCAAATCCCAAATCCCAAATCTCGGTTCCGAACCCGAATCTCAAATCCCGGTACCGATCTCCAAATTCCGAACCGAGATCCTGGTACCGAGGGGGGGCCCAAATCCCAAATCTCGGTACCAAATCCCAAATTTTGGTTCCGAATCCTGAATTCTGGCACCGGAGGGGCCAACCCCAGTACCAAACCCAAATCTCGGTACCGGTTCTTGGTCTGGAGGAACCGATACCGAACCCGAATCCCAAATTCCGGTACTGGGGGGGCCCAAAATCCCAAATCCCAAATCCCAAATCTCGGTTCCGAACCCGAATCTCAAATCCCGGTACCGATCTCCAAATTCCGAACCGAGATCCTGGTACCGGGAGGGGCCCAAATCCCAAATCCCAAATTTTGGTACCGAATCCCAAATTCTGGTACCGATCCCGAATCTCAATCCCAAGCCCCGGTGCCGAGGGAGGGCCCAAATCCCAAATCCCAAATCCCGAATCCCGGTACCAGGAGAGGCCCCAGATCCCGGTACCGATCCCAAATCTGGGCCCCGGTACCGGAACCGAACCCGAATCTCAAATCCCCGGTACCAAGGGGGGGCCCAAATCCCAAATCCCAAATTCCGAATCTCGGTTCCGGTACCGGGGGGGCCGATCCCGAATCCCCATCCCAAATCCTGGTACCGAGGGGGGCCCAAATCCCAAATCTCGGTACCGAGGGGGGCCCAAATCCCAAATCCCGGTACCGAGGGGGGCCCAAATCCTAATCCCGGGTCCCGGTACCGAACCCGAATCCCAAATCCTGGTACCGGTACCGAGGGGGGCCCAAATCCCAAATCCCAAATCTCGGTACCGAACCCGAATTCTGGTACCGAACCCAAATCCCCAATCCCGGTACCGGGAGGGGCCCCAAATCCCGGTACCGAATCTCGATTCTGGTACCGGGGGGGCCCCAAATCCAAATTCCCAAATCCCAAACTCCGAATCTCGGTTCCGGTACCAGGAAGGGCCCAAATCCCAAATCCCAAATTTTGGTCCCAAATCCCAAATCTCGGTACCAAATCCCCGAATCCCCATCCCAGGTCCTGGTTCCGGTACCGGGGGGTCCAAAATCCCGAATCCCGAATCCCGAATCCCGAATCCCGAATTCCGGTCCCGGTAAAACGGAGGCGCATCCCCGGTGTCCTCCCCGCCCCCTCCCCACAAAAAAATCCTGGTTTTATCCCCCCAAAATTACCCCAAAATTACCCCAAAATTTCCCCAAAAAATCTCGGGTTTTTTCCCCCAAAATTCCCATTTTTCTCTCCCCAAAAATTCCTAATTTTTCCCCCAAAATTCCTGATTTTTTCCCCCCAAAATTCCTGATTTTTTTCCCAAAAAATTCCTGATTTTTTTTTCCCCCAAAATTCCCAGTTTTTTCCCCCCAAAATTTTCGTTCCCCCCTCCCCAAAATTCCCTTTTTTTCCCCCAAAATTCCCGGGTTTTTCCCAAAAAAATTCCCGGTGCCGCCCCCTCAATTCCCCCCTCCCCAGAATCCCCAAAAATCCCATTTTCCCCCCAAAAAAATCCCAAAATTCCCGATTTTTCCCCCAAAAATTTTCTCGTCTCCCCCTTCCCAAAATCCCCTTTTTCCTCCCCAAAAAATTCCCATTTTTTCTCCCCCCCAAAAAAAACATTTTCCCCCGCAAAATTCCCCTTTTCTCCCCGCAAAAAAACCCCATTTTTTCCCCCCAAAATCCCCCATTTTTTTCCAAAAAAATTCCCGGATTTCCCCCAAAAATTCTCCATCTCCCCCTCCCCAAAATCCCCTTTTCTCCCCCCAAAAAATCCCCATTTTTCCCCCAAAAAAACCCCATTTTTCCTCAAAAAAAAAATCCCATTTTTCCCCCAAAAAATCCCCATTTTTCCCCAAAAAATCCCCATTTTTTCCCCAAAAAAATCCCCATTTCTCCCCAATCTCCCCCTCCCCAATTTCCCCTTTTCCCCTCCCCAAATCCCCCCCCGATCTCTCCCAAAATTCCCTCCCAAAATCACCTTTTTTTTCCCAAAAAAAAATCCCCATTTTCCCCAAAATAATCCCCCAAAATTCCTCCATCTCCCCCTCCCCAAAATCCCTTTTCCCCCTCCCCAAAATCCCTTTTCCCCCTCCCCAAAATCCGATTTTTCCCCTCCCCAAAATCCCCTTTTCTCCCCACAAAAATCTCCATTTTTCCCCCAAAAAATCCCATTTTTCGCCCAAAAATCCCCATTTTTTCCCCAAAAAAAATCCCCCATTTCTCCCCCAGCGCCCCCTCCCCAATTTCCCCATTTCCCCCTCCCCAAAGCCCCCCCGGCGCCCTCCCCTCCCCCACCCGGTCACTCACGAGGCCGCGCGGCCGCCGCAGCCCCCCCGGCCCAGGGGGGGGAGGGGAGGGGGAGGGGGAGGGGTGGGGGAGGGGAGGGGTGGGGGAGGGGTCTCTCGGCGCCTCCGGAGGTTTTTTTTTTTTGGGGGGGGGGGAGGGGGGAGGGATTTTTTTTTTGGTGGTTTGGTGAGTTCTGAGGGGGGAAAAAAAATAAAAAAAAAAATTAAAAAAGGAGAGGGAGGGGAATTTGGGGGTGGGGGAGGGGGGAAAGGTCGCCCCCCCCCCTCTCCACGGGAAAAAAGAAAAAAAAAATTTAAAAAAATAATAAAAAATAAAAATTAAAATAAATAAAATAAATATAAAATAAAATAAATAAAATAAAATAAAATAAAATAAAATAAAATAAAATAAAATAAAATAAAAATAAAATATAATAAAATAGATATAAAATATAATAATTTCTTTAAAAAAATAAAATAATAAAATAAAATAAATAAAAATAAAAATAAAAAACAAATAAAATAAAAATAAATAAAAATAATAAAAAAAAATAAAAATAAAACAAAACAAAATAAAATAAAATAAAAAATAAATAAAATAAAATAAGATAAAATAAAACAAAATAAAACAAAATAAGATAAAATAAAAATAAAACAAAATAAAATAAAATAAAATAAAAAATAAATAAGATAAAAATAAAATAAAATAAAATAAAATAAAATAAAATAAAATAAAAGGAGGACCCTTCGCTCCTCCCCTTTTTGCCCCTCCCCCTCTTTTCCCCTCCCCCCACAGCGGATTTTGGGACCCCCCCCAAATCTCTCGGCGTGGGAGAATCCAGGGAGGGGGCGTGGCTTCAGTGGCCAATCAGAGGCGGGGGGCGTGGCCACAGTGAGGGGGAGCCAATGGGGAGAGAGGGGGCGGGGCTAAAGCGGGGCTGGAACGGGGGCGGTGATTGGCGGCGGGGGGCGGGGCTAAAGAGGGTGATTGGCGGAGGGGGGCGTGGCTGGAAAAGCTGTGATTGACAGCTGTGGGCGTGGGTTAAAGGGCTGTGATTGACAGCGGTGGGCGTGGCTAGAAACCGCTGATTGACATCTGTGGGCGGGGCTAAAAGCGACGATTGAGAGCTGTGGGCGTGGCTAAAATAGCGGCGAGCCGTTGGAGTGGGCGTGGCTAAACCGGCTGTGATTGACAGCTGTGGGCGGGGCTAGAATCCAATGATTGCTTGCTGTGGGCGTGGTTAAAACGGCTGTGATTGACAGCTGTGGGCGTGGCTAGCATCCACTGATTGACAGCTGTGGGCGTGGTTAAAAGGGCAGTGATTGACAGCTCCGGGCACGGCTAAAAATGGCCGGTTCCAGGGGTGGGCGTGGCTAAACTGATTGACAGCTGTGGGCGTGGCCAAACGGCGCAGAGTGACGCGGGTGGGCGTGGTTAATGTGCTGTGATTGACAACAGTGGGCGTGGCTAAAATCCGATTATTACCATATGTGGGCGTGGCTAAACTACTGTGATTGACAACTGGAATGGGCGTGGCTAAACAGCACTGATTGCCATGTGTGGGCGTGGTTTTAAAATGATTGACAGCTGTGGGCGTGGCTAAACCACAAGTGGGCGTGGCTAACTCCCCCAGCCCCTCCCCCCTTCTCAAAAAAACAAATTTTTGTGTCTTTTTTTTTTTTTTTCTTTCTTTTTTTTTTAATAATCCAGGAACTGGCCCCGCCCCTCCCACCCCCACACAAGCCCCTCCCCCTTCCCAAAATCGGAGCTTTGAGACCCCTCCCCAAAAAAATTCAGGGGGGGAGGGAAATTTGGGGAAGAAATTTTGGAGACCCCCAAAATTTGGGGAGGGGGCGACTCCAGGGAGCCCCAAAATTTGGGGGGGGTCCCTCAGGGGTCTTGGGGGGTCCTTGGGGGTCCCTCAGGGTTTTGGGGGGTCCCTGGGGGGGTTTGGGGGTCCCTGGGGGGGTCTGGGATCATCTCGAGGGTCTCTGGGGGGGTTTGGGGGTCCTTGGGGGTCTCTGGGGGGGTTTGGGGGTCCCTGAGGGTCTCTGAGCCCACCCCGGGGGTCTCCCCGTGGGCTGGAGACCCCAGACCCATTTTGGGGGTCTCCTCAGAGGGATTTGGGGTCTCCATCGGGGTCTCCTCACTGATTGAAGACCCCAGACCCACCTTGGGGGTCTCTGATCCCACTGAGCCCACCCCGGGGGTCTCCCCATGGGCTGGAGACCCCTGACCCACCCCTGGGGTCTCCTGGGAGGGATTTGGGGTCTCCATTGGGGTCTCCTCACTGATTGAAGACCCCAGACCCACCCCGGGGGTCTCTGGCCCCACCCCGGGGGTCTCTTTGGGGGTCTCTGGGATCTCCATTGGGGTCTCCCCACTAATTGAAGACCCCGATCCCACAACCAGGGTCTCCCTGGGGGGCTCTGAGACCCCCACCAGGGTCTCCCTGTCGGCTGAGGACCCCAGACCCACCTTGAGGGTCTCTTTGGGGGTCTCTGGGACCCCAACCACAATCTCCCCATGGCCTGAGGATCCTGATTCCACCTTGAGGGTCTTTTTGGGGGGCTCTGAGAGCTCAACCAGGGTCTCCCCATGACCTGAAGACCCCAAAACCCCCTGACCCACCACCAGGGTCTCTTTGGGGGTCTCTGGGACCCCCACCAGGTTCTCCCCACTAATTGAAGACCCCGACCCCACCTTGAGGGTCTCCTTGGGGGGCTCTGGGATCTCCATTGGGGTCTCCCCATGGATTGAAGACCCCAATTCCACCTTGAGGGTCTCTGGGACCCCAACCAGGTTCTCCCCATGGACTGAAGCCCCCTGCCCCACCCTGAGGCTCTCAGAGACCCCAACCAGGTTCTCCCCTTGGATTGAGGACCCCAACCCCACCCTGAGGGTCTCCTTGGATGGATTTGGGATCTCAACTGACGGATTTGAGACCCCAACCAGGTTCTCCCCTTGACCTGAGGACCCCAAAACCCCCTGCCCCAAAACCAGGGTCTCTTGGGATGGATTTGGGACCCCAACCAGGGTCTCCCCACTAATTGAAGACCCCAATTCCACCTTGAGGGTCTCCTTGGGGGTCTCTGGGATCTCCATTGGGGTCTCCCCATGGATTGAAGACCCCAATTCCACCTTGAGGCTCTCAGAGACCCCAACCAGGTTCTCCCCATGGCCTGAGGACCCCAACCCCACCTTGAAGCTCTCAGAGACCCCAACCAGGTTCTCCCCACTAATTAAAGACCCCTGCCCCACCTTGAGGGTCTCTGGGACCCCAACCAGGTTCTCCCCATGAACTGAGGACCCCAATTCCACCCTGAGGGTCTCCTTGGGGGTCTCAGAGACCCCAACCAGGGTCTCCCCGTGGACTGAAGCCCCCTGCCCCACCTTAAGGCTCTCAGAGACCCCAACCAGGTTCTCCCCCCGCCCCGAACCCCCCGAACCCCCCCTGCCCCCCTTGCCCTCCCCTCCGTCCCGGTGCATCTTCCGGTGTTTCCAGAGGTTGGAGAAGGACCTGTAGGATTTCCCGCACTCCTGGCAGGGGTAGGGCCGTTCCCCGGTGTGGATCCTCCTGTGCTCGGCCAGCCTGACGGCGATGGCGAAGCTCTTCCCGCACTCCTGGCACCGGAAGGGCCTTTCCCCCGTGTGGAGCCTCCTGTGGTCCTTCAGGTGGGTGGACTGGCGAAAGGCTTTGCCGCAGTCGGGGCAGGGGTAGGGCCGCTCGCCCGTGTGGATCCTCCTGTGCACCTGCAGGGACGTCTCGGTGCTGAACGACTTGTGGCACTCGTCGCATTCTAAATTTTTCATCACACGTCTCGTTGTTGTCGTCGTCGTCGTGGTGGAATTTTCTGGAATTTTTCCCATTATTGTATAATTTTCTGGAGTTGTTGTCGTCGTCGTGGGATTTTCAGGGTTTTTCCCGGTGATAAAGGAAATTTCTGGGATTTTCCCGCTCGTCGCCGCCATGGAATTTCCTGGAGTCGTCGTCGTGACCATCGTGGAATTTTCTGGAATTTTTCCACTCGTAGAATCTTCTGGAATTTTCTCACTCGTCGTAGAACCTTCTGGAATCGTCCCACTCACTCCGGAACCTTCTGGAATCATCTTGGTCACCGTAGAACCTTCCGGAATCGCCTTGGTCACTCCAGAACCTTCCAGACTTGTCCTGGTCACCGTAGAACCTTCTAGAACCGTCCCACTCACCATAGAACCTTCCAGAGTCGCCCCACTCCCTCCAGAACCTTCTGGAACCATCCTGGTCACTCCAGAACCTTCTGGAACCGTCCCACTCCCTGTAGAACCTTCTGGAATTGTCCTGGTGACTCCAAAACCTTCTGGAACCGTCCTGGTCGCCGTAGAACCTTCTAGAACCGTCCCACTCACTCCAGAACCTTCTAGAATAGTTCTGGCCACCGTGGAACCTTCTGGAATTCTCCCACTCGCTCCAGAACCTTCTAGAACCGTCCCACTCACTGTAGAACCTTCTGGAATTGCCCTGGTCACTCCAGAACCTTCTAGAACCGTCCCACTCATTCCAGAACCTTCTAGAACCGCCCCACTCACCGCAGAACCTTCCAGAACCCCGTGGATCCTCTCGTGAGCTCTTAATTTCGTCACCGTCCCCGTTTTCTTCCCGCAGACGCCGCACTCGAACCTCCAGCCCTTTTTCTTGCCGGCGCACCTGTGCTCCCTGAGCCCCTCCTCACCTGGGAACGCCGCCCCGCAGGCCTGGCACACCTGGGCCCGCCCGCCCCGGTGGGACAACAGGTGAACCTCCAACAGCCTCCTGAGCAGAAAGGTGAGGCCGCACTGGGGGCACTTGTAGGGATACTCCCCCGTGTGGTGGGCGCGGTGCAGGAGCAGCCGGTGCGGGCGGTGGAAGCGCAGCCCGCAGTCGGGGCACAGGTGAGGGAACCTGCGCAGGTGCAGGTGCTGCAGGTGCTGCCGGAGGGTGGAGCTCTGGGCGAAGCGTTTCCCGCACTGGGGGCACTGGTGGGGCTTCTCCCCCGTGTGCGTCAGGTGGTGGCGGAGAAGGTTGGCCTGGGAGTGGAAACGGCGGGGACACTGATGGCAGGGGAATGGGCGTTCACCTGTGGGGACAGGTAAGAGACAGGTGAGACAGATGAGAGAAAGGTGAGAGGTTACAGGTGTGGTCACCTGGGGAAAGGTGAGAGGTTACAGGTGTGGGTGAGGTGGTGAGGAGCAGGTTGGCCTGGGAGTGGAAACGACGGGGACACTGGTGACATGGAAATGGCCTCTCACCTGTGGGGACAGGTAAGAGACAGGTAAGAGGTGAGAGGTTACAGGTGTGGGTCAGGTGGTGGCGCAGCAGGTTGGCCTGGGAGTGGAAACGGCGGGGACATTGATGGCAGGGAAAGGGACGTTCACCTGGAGAGACAGGTAAGAGACAGGTGAGACACAGGTGAGAGGTTACAGGTGTGTTCACACCTGGAGAGAGAGGTGGGAAAGAGGCGAGGTGGTGGCGCAGCAGGTTGGCCTGGGAGTGGAAACGGCGGGGACATTGATGGCAGGGGAATGGGTGCTCACCTGTGGGGACAGGTAAGAGACAGGTGAGACAGGTAAGAGACAGGTGAGAGGTTACAGGTGTGGGTCAGGTGGTGGCGCAGCAGGTTGGCCTGGGAGTGGAAACGACGGGGACATTGATGGCAGGGAAAGGGA
Source organism: Zosterops lateralis (assembly GCF_965231275.1). NCBI lineage: Eukaryota > Metazoa > Chordata > Aves > Passeriformes > Zosteropidae > Zosterops > Zosterops lateralis. Next base: position 206,611 of record NC_139791.1, read on the forward strand.
CGTTCACCTGGAGAGACAGGTAAGAGACAGGTGAGACAGGTGAGAGACAGGTGAGAGGTTACAGGTGTGGGTCAGGTGGTGAGGAGCAGGTTGGCCTGGGAGTGGAAACGACGGGGACACTGGTGACATGGAAATGGCCTCTCACCTGTGGGGACAGGTAAGAGACAGGTAAGAGAAAGGTGGGTTACAGGTGTGGTCACACCTGGGGAGGAAAGGTGAGAGGTCACAGGTGTGGTGGGAGGTGTTGGGGATAAATAAATAAATGGAAGAAATGGAAGAAATGGAATAGAACAGATAAATAAATAAATAAATAAATACCTCTCTTACCTGTCTCACCTGTCCCATCTCTGTTACCTGTCTCACCTCTCTTATCTCTCTCACCTGTATAACCTCTCACCTGTTACCTGTCTCACCTGTGTCACCTCTCTCACCTCTCTTACCTGTTTCACTTCTCTCACCTGTCTCACCTCTCACCTGTCTTCCTTCTCTCACCTCTCTTACTTGTCTCACCTGTATAATCTCTCTCACCTCTTACCTGTCTCACCTGTGTCACCTCTCCCACCTGTGTCACCTCTCACCTGTCTCACCTGTCTTACTTCTCTCACCTCTCTCACCTGTCTCACCTGTCTCACCTGTGCGGGTACAGACATGGCTCACACTCACTCACCTGTGTTGGCATCACACCTGTCCCACCCCTCTCACCTGTCACCTGTCTCACCTATGTGGGTGTGTCACACCTGTCCTGTATCTCACCTGTGTGGGTGTGTCACACCTGTCCTGTATCTCACCTGTGTGGGCGTGTCACACCTGTCCCGTGTCTCACCTGTGTGGGTGTGTCACACCTGTCCCGTGTCTCACCTGTGTGGGTGTGTCACACCTGTCCTGTATCTCACCTGTGTGGGTGTGTCACACCTGTCCCAGTGTCTCACCTGTGTGGGTGTGTCACACCTGTCCCGTGTCTCACCTGTGTGGGCGTGGCTGCCACTCACCTGTGTGTGTCCGGGCGTGGTTCCTCAGGTGCGAGGCCTTTTTGAAGGCCTTCCCGCAGGTGAGGCAGCGGTGCCGGCGCTCGGGGCGGTGCACGACCCTCAGGTGCCGGGCCAGCGCCCCCGGGCTGCCCAACACCTTCCCGCAGGTGCTGCAGCCCACCTGCTCCTCCTTCTCCACCTGCTCCACCTCCTCAGGTGAGGGCGTGGCCGCCGTCACCACCTCAGGTAAATTAATCGATGGATTTGTGGAATTGTGGGAGCGCCGATGATACAAAAACTTGGTGAAACTCACGAAACTCTTCCCGCAGGTGTCGCACCTGTGCAGCGGCTCCGCCCCGTGGGCGCGGCGGTGGGACAGCAACGCCCCCTCCGTGTCCAGGGCGTGGCCGCACTCCAGGCACAGGTACAGCGAGTCGCGGGCCGTGGCCGGCGCGGTGCCGCCGCAGCTGGGCGGGGTCGGGGCACACCTGGGGGCACAGCGGGCACTGGAAACGCCCCAAGGTGTGGCACAACAGGTGAGCCCGGAGCAGGCGGGGCGAAGGTAAGAGCTCGTTGCATTGGTGGCAGTGCAGGTCCGGCTCAGGTGTCGTTGTTATCACAGGTGTTGGTGTTGTTATCACAGGTGTTGTTGTTGCTGTCACAGGTGTGCTCGGCGCCAGGTGACTCACCTGGTGCTCCAAGAAATCCTTGGGGCTCTGGAAGAGCTGCAGACACTCCCCACACTCGTAGAGCAGCAGCTGCAGGGGCACCTCGGCAGGTGTGGCCTCACCTGTCCCACCTTCCCCCTCCGCCTCGTCCTCAGGTTTGCGGTAGGAATGTTCCAGGTCCACCCGGGCCTGGCTCGGGGGGAGATTCGGGGCCAAATTTTGGGGTGAATTTTGGGGGTTTCGGTGGCTCTGGCGATGAGCCAACCACAGGTCCTGGCTCTGGAACAGGGCGTGGCACTCGGGGCACTCGAAGTGGATCCCACCTGAGCTCGGGGCGGGTTTTGGGGGGTCCCCAGGTGAGCTCAGCAGTTTCAGGTGAAGCTCCTGGTGCTCCAGGAGTTGCCCAGGTGTCACCAGGAGGGCCCCGCACTCCAGGCACTGGAATTGGCTCGGGGGCTCCAGCTCACCTGGGAGGTTCAGCAGCTCCAGGTGAGGCTGGGGAGGCACCTGAGAACAGGTAAAAATAAAAAATAAAATTAAAAAAAAAATATTTTATATCAAATTTATAAGAGGGTTTGTAAAGTTGTAAGAAAGTTTGTGAAAGGGATTTTTTTTTAAATGCTGGGCCCAGGTGTGTCTGGTGGTGCAGGTGGGAACACTCTGAACTTATTTCACTCTGTTTTAATTTAATTTAATTTTATACCACGAGCTCACCTGCACAGGTGTCCCCTGCTGGCCCAGGTGAGTCCCAGGTGTGTCTGAGCCCCCAGGTGAGTCCCCAGGTGTGTCTGAACCTGCCCCAGGTGTATCTGCCCCTGTCCCAGGTGTGTCTGGGCCTGTCCCAGGTGTGTCCCCAGGTGTGTCTGAGCCTGCCCCAGGTGTGTTATATTTTATTTTATTTCTATTATAAACCACGAGCTCACCTGCACAGGTGTCCCCTGCTGGCCCAGGTGTGTCCCCAGGTGTGTCTGAGTCCCAGGTGAGTCCCCAGGTGAGTCTGGTGGTGCAGCAGCGCCTCCTCCAGGCTCGGGGCCAGGTGGGAACACTCAGAACACACGTAACGGTGCTCCACCAGCAGCAGGGTCTCCTCGGGGGACGACATCTGCGGGAAAGAGAGAAAAATTGGGGTTAAAAATCGGGATTTTGGGAAAATTGGGGAAAAAACGGGGTTAAAATGAGAAAAAAACGGGGAGAAAATGGGATTAAAATAAAAGAAAATGGGGAAAGATGGGGGGAAAACGGAGAAAAAATGAGGAAAAATGGGGGGAATGGGGAAAAATGGGGGAAAAATGAGTTTAGAAATGGGGGAAAATGGGGGAAAATGGGGAGAAAATGGGGAAAAAATGGGGAGAAAAAAGGAGAAAAAATGGGGGAAAAATGGGGGAGAAATGAGGAAAAAATGGGGAAAAAACAGGGTTAGAAATGACAGGAAAATGGGGAAAAATGGGGAAAAAAATGGGGAGAAATGGGGAAAAAAATGGGGAAAATGGGGGAAAAATTGGGGAAAAAAATGGGGAGAAAAATGGGAGAAAAATGGGGAGAAAACTTGGGAGAAAATGAGGGAGAAATGGGGAAAAAATGGGGAGAAAGAGAGAGAAAAACACAGAGGGAGCGACAAGCCCAAAAAATCCCCCCCAAAATCCCCCAAATTTCCCTAAAATTCCCCCTCAGGGTCCCAAAATCCTTCTCAGGATCCCAAAAATCCTCAAATTCCACCCAAAATCCTCCAAATTTCCCCCTCAGGGATCCAATAGATCCCAAAATTCCCCCCAAAATGCCCCAAATTCCCCCAAAATTCTCCAAAATCCTCCCAAACCCCCCAAATTCTCCCCAAATTTCCCTCTCAGGATCCCAAAACTCCCCAATTTCCGCTCAAAAAACCCCAAATTTCCCCCCAAACCTCCCAAATTTCCCTCAGTTTCTCTCTCAGGACCCCAAAAATCCCCAAATTTTCCCAAAATTCCCCCAAATTTCCCCCCAAAAACCCCCCCGGCCCCTCCCCCCCCCCCCCGTCACCTCCGGCCGCTTCTCCAGCCCGCGAGGCCCCGCCCCCTTCCCGGCACCCCCCAGCAAGCCGCGCTCTGATTGGCTCCCGCCGCCTCCCCATGGACCAATCAGCGCTCGGCTCTGTGACGTCACAGGGCGGAAGGAACCAACGCGGCGCTCAAAGGGGGGGGAGGGAAACACCAAAAATTAAGAATTTGGGGGGAATTTGGGGGTTTTTTGGGGGAAATTTTGGGGTTTTTGGGGGCGGGGAGGGGGGAGGGGAAGGCGGGTTGTACCAATTGAGGGGTTTTGGGGGGAGAAATAGATTTGGGGGGGTTTGGGAGGTGCCAAAAGGATTTTGAGGGGGGAAAGGGGATTTTGGGGGGGTCTGGAATGTTCCAAAGGGATTTTTGGGGTCTGGATTATTCCAAAGGGAATTTAGGGGGGTCTGGAATATTCCAAGAGGATTTTGGGGGGGTCTGGAATGTTCCAAGGGGATTTTTGGGGGGTCCAAATGAGATTTTTGGGAATTTTGGATCATTCCAAGGGGGTTTTGGGGGTTCAAAGGGGATTTTGGGGAGTCCAAGGGGAGTTTCAGAACAGACAAATTTTTTTTGGTTTTATTTCAGTTTTTCATTTTGTCGTTTTATTGTTCCCGCGCCCGACGCTCGCGGCCGGAAAAAGGCGGAAAAAAAAACAGGGAAAAAAAATTCAAAAATAACCCAAAAAAGGGCGAAAAAAAGTCCCCAAAAAAGATGAAAAAACTCCAAAAAAAATGCGGGGAAAAAAAAAAAAAGGGGTGAAAAAATTCCCAAAAAATTACAAAAAATACCAAAAAAAGGGTGGAAAAAAAACCTCAAAAAAAGGCGGAAAAAAACATTTTAAAAAAGGTTTAAAAATTCCTCAAAAAACGGCGAAAAAAAAACACTAAAAAAAGGCAAAAAAACCCAAAAAAAGGGTGAAAAAATTCCCAAAAAACGACAAAAAAAAAACCACTAAAGGGCTGGGAAAAAAAAACTCAAAAAACGGCAAAAAAAAATCCTAAAAAAAAAGGCAAAAACACCCAAAAAAAAAGGGCGAAAAATAAACCCAAAAAAGGGTGAAAAAAAGACCTAAAAAAGTCAAAAATAAAAACACAAAAAAGGCAAAAATAATCCCCAAAAAATGGAGAAAAAATCCCAAAAAAAGGACAAATAAAAAAGACCAAAATTTACCAAAAAAATTTAACAAATAATTTTAAAAACAATTTAAAAATTTGAATTTAAAAAAAACCCTAAAAAATGGAAAATCCACAACAAACCAATGAGGGAAAAGGGGCTGGGAAAGGGGGCGGGGCTTAAAGGGGGCGTGGTCAGGGTGAGCCATATAAGGTAAAAGGGGCGTGGCCTCAAATGGGCGGGGTTTAAATGGGGCGGGGCCATGAATGACCATATAAGGACAAAGGGGCGTGGCCATGAAAAGGGGGCGTGGCCAAAATCGGCCCAATGGGGGCGAGGGAGGGACAGAAATAGAAATTCCCTTTTTATTTCTTTTTTTTTTTTGGCTTTTTGGGGGCATTTTTCAGCTTTTTTTGTGGTTTTTTTTTAAATTATTTTTTGCCTTTGGTGTTTTTTTTTCTTTTTTTTTTTTTTTTTGAAATTTTGTTTTTTCCTCTTTTTTTTAAATTTTGTTTTATCTTTTTCTTTTTTTTTTTTTAATTTTTTTTTTTTCTCCTTGAGTTTTTATTTTTATTTTTTTGGTGGTTTTTTTTTTTTTTATTTTCCTCTCCCCGGATTTTTTCCAGGGGAAAAAAAAATTGAGGTTTTTTTTTTTACTTTTTTTATCATTTCTCTTTTTTTTATTTTATTTTTTATTTTGTCTTTTTTTTTTTTAATTTTTAAAATTTTTTCTGACCCAATTTTGGGTCATTTCCGGTAGAAAAAAAAATGGGGGTGGGGGAGGGGCGGCGGGGGGTGGGGGAGGGGCGTCTTTGGCTTCTCGCCGCCCCCAGGGAGGGGGAGGGGAAATGGGGGAGGGTCCAAAAAATTGGGGAAAAATAAAAAAAAAACGAGAAAAAAAAAACGAATAAAATGGGGGAAAAAAATGGGGAAAAAAACAAAAAAAAAAAAAAAAGAGAAAAAAATTTTTAAAAATGGGAAAAAATCAAAATAAATTGGGAGAAATCAAAAAAAAAAAGAGGAAAAAAAGAATAAAAGAAGAAAAAAAAAGGGGGTAAAAATCAAAATAAATGGGAAAAAAAAAAAAGGGAAAAAAAAAACAAAAAAGGGAAAATATCAAAATAAATTAGGAAAAATCCAAAATAAATGGGGAAAAAACTAAAAACAATGGGGGAAAAAAAAAAGGGAAAAAAATCAAAATAAATGGAGAAAAATTTTTAATAAATGGGGAAAAAAAACCCAAAAAAAATGGGGGAAAATTTTAATAAATGGGGAAAAAATTTTAATAAATGGGGAAAAAAATCTAAAAAAATTGGGAAAAAATTAATAAATAGGAAAAAAAAAACAAAACCAAAGAAGGGTAAAAACCAGAAAAATTGGAAAAAAACCCGAAAAAATAAGAGGGGGGAGGAGCTTAAAATAAACCAACCCCTCCCCCTCAAAAAAATAAATTTTTGGGATGAGAAACCCCCAAATTTAGGGGAAAACCCCCCCAAAAAAATTTCTCATAAATAATAATAATTTATAAAATAATTTTTTTTTGGGACCTCCCATAAAAAAAACCAGGAAAAGCCCCAAAAATTTGGGGTGGGGGAGGGGCGGGGACCTGGGGGGGGTGTCCCGAGATTTTGGGGACGCCCCAAAAAACTGGGGGGGGGGGGGGGGGTGTGGGGGAGGGGCGAGTGGGGGACCCCTTCCCCCTTTTAAGCCCCGCCCCCAAAATAAGCCCCGCCCCAAAGTGGGCGTGGCTCTTTGGTTGGCTCTGAGGTATTTTGTGTCCGGGGGGGCCCAGGGGGGTGGGCGTGGTCAAGGGAGGCCACGCCCCCCTGGCCGGGCCCTCTTTGGCTGCAGGAAATGGGGGGGAGGGGAAAGGGGGAGGGAAAAGGGGCGGGGCTTTGCTGGAGGTGGTGACGTCATTGGTGGGCGTGGTTGGGATGTCGTTGGGGCGTGGCCAGTGGTGGGGTGATGTCATAGGGTGAGGTCGGTGACGTCATTGAGGTGATAAAAGTCAGTGTGGTCAGTGTGGTCAGTGCGGTCAGTGTGGTCAGCAAGGTCAGTGAGGTCATAGAGGTCACTCAGGTCAATGTGGTCAGTGGGGTCAGTGAGGTCACCGAGGTCAGTGAGGTCACCAAGGTCACCCAGGTCAGTGGGGTCATTGAGGTCAATGTGGTCAGTGAGGTCATTGAGGTCAGTGTGGTCATCAAGGTCAGTGAGGTCATAGAGGTCACTCAGGTCATAGAGGTCATTGAGGTCAGTGAGGTCAGTGAGGTCAGTGAGGTCAGTGGGGTCAGTGGGGTCAGTGCGGTCAGTGCGGTCAGTGCGGTCACCAAGGTCAGTGGGGTCAGTGTGGTCATAGAGGTCAGTGGGGTCAGTGGGGTCAGTGGGGTCAGTGAGGTCAGTGGGGTCAGTGAGGTCAGTGCGGTCACCAAGGTCAGTGGGGTCAGTGGGGTCAGTGGGGTCAGTGTGGTCAGTGGGGTCAGTGGGGTCAGTGTGGTCAGTGAGGTCATTGAGGTCATCAAGGTCACCGAGGTCATAAAGATCATTGAGGTCATTGAGGTGACGAAGGTCATCAACGTCATCGAGGTCATCAAGGTCAGTGAGGTCACTCAGGTCAGTGAGGTCAGTGTGGTCAGTGTGGTCATCAAGGTTATCAAAGTCATTGAGTTCGTAGAGGTCACTGAGGTCAGTGAGGTCACCAAGGCGACAAAGGTCACCAGGGTCAGTGTGGTCAGTGAGGTCATCAAGGTCACCAATGTCATTGAGGAACTGAGGTCACCGAGGTCAATGAGGTCAGTGTGGTCAGTGTGGTCATCAAGGTTATCAAAGTCATCAAGATCAGTGTGGTCAAGGTGACAAAGGTCATCAAGGTCGTAGAGGTCACTGAGGTCAGTGAGGTCACCAAGGTGATAAAGGTCACTGAGGTCACCAGGGTCAGTGAGGTCACTGAGGTCAGTAAGGTCAGTGTGGTCAGTGTGGTCATTGTGGTCATCGAGGTCAGCAACGTCATACAGGTCAGTGAGGTCATCGAGGTCAGCGAGGTCAGTGTGGTCAGTGTGGTCATCAAGGTGACAAAGGTCATCAAGGTCACCGAGGTCACTGAGGTCAGTGAGGTCTTCAAGGCCATGATGACCACGATGGCCACAACCAAGGCCAGGATGACCACAATGACCACAACCATGGTCACTGAGGCCACCATGATGACCACCATGACCACCATGACCATATACAAGGCCATGATGACCACCATGACCACAACCAAGGCCACAATGACCATGATGACCACAGCCAAGACCACGATGGCCACAATGGCCAAAATGAAGGCCATAATGACCACACTGACCACAACCAAGGCCACGATGACCACAATGACCATGACCAAGGCCAGGATGACCACGATGACCATAAGCAAGGCCACGATGACCACCACAGTGACCACAATGACCACCATGACCACAACCAAGGCCACGATGACCATGATGGCCGTAACCAAGGCCAGGATGACCACAATGACCACAACCCATGGTCACTGAGGCCACCACGATGACCACCATGACTGTGATGACCACAACCAAGGCCACAATGACCACAATGGCCACAGCCAAGGCCAGGATGACCATGATGACCATGGCCAAGGCCACGATGACCACAATGACCATTGTGGCCAGAACCAAGGCCACAATGACCACCATGACCACGATGGCCACACCCAAGGCCAGGATGACCGTGATGACCATGATGACCATAACCATGGTCACTGAGGCCACCATGAGAACAACGATGACCACCAAGGCCATAATGACCAAGATGACCACAACCAAGGCCACGATGACCACGATGATGACCACGGCCAAGGCCACAATGGCCATAACCAAGACCACCATGACCACGATGACCATGACCAAGGCCATGATGACCACAATGACCACTGTGACCATGATGACCATGATGACCACAGCCCAGGCCACGATGACCACCATGATGACCAAGATGACCACAATGACCGTGACCAAGGCCACGATGACCACCATGACCACAACCATGGTCACGATGACCATGATGACCATGATGACCACCACAATGACCACGATGACCACCGTGGTGACCAAGATGACCACCATGACCACAACCAAGGCCACAATGACCATCACAATGACCACAATGACCACCACCAAGGCCCTGATGACCACAATGACCACCCAATGACCACAATGACCACGCCCCCCACCCCGCTGACCACACCCCCAACCACGCCCCCCTAAGCCCCGCCCCTCCCCCCCTGGAGGTTCCTCCCCCCCAAAAAAATCAATTTTTGGTTTCAGTTCTGAGGTAATTTCGGGGCCCCCCCTCCCCCCACCCCCCCCGGGGCCCTTTTTTTGGTTCATTCAAAGTTTCCGGCTCCGCCCAAAGTGGGAGGGGCCAAATTTTTGGTCTAAAAAATTCCTTTTTTTGGCCTTTTTTTCACACTTTTTGGTGTTTTTTTGGCTGAGGTTTGGTTGCGCTTTTTTTTGGTATTTTTGGCTCTTTTTTTTGTCCTTTTTTCGGGGCAAATTTTGCCTTTTTTTGTCCATTTTTTTCAGCAATTTTTGCCCTTTTTTGTCCTTTTTTCGGGGCAAATTTTGCCCTTTTTTGTCCTTTTTTTTCGACAAATTTTGCCCTTTTTTTGTCCTTTTTTTCGGGGCAAATTTTGCCATTTTTGTCCATTTTTTTGGCATTTTCGCTCCTCTTTTTTTGGCATTTTCAGTCCTTTTTTTCACCTTTTTATTTTCATCCTTTTCTGGCCATTTTTGACCATTTTTGGTCCATTTTTTTGTCCATTTTTTTGTCCATTTTTTATCCATTTTTAATCCATTTTTTCCTCTTTTTTTTCTTCCATTTTTTCCTCTTTTTTTCCTCCTTTTTTTTTCCATCTCCATTTTCACCTTTTTTTTTCTTCATTTTTTTCCCTTTTTTCTCCTTTTTTTTCCCTTTTTCCTCCTTTTTTTTTGTACATTTTTCTCCTTTTTTTCCTCTTTTTTTTTCACTTTTTCCCTTTTTTTTTTTTCACTTTTTCCTCTTATTTTTTTTATTTTTCCCACTTTTCCGTCGCTTTTTTTTTTCCTCTTTTCCCAAAACTCGAGGATTTTTTTTCCCATTTTCCACTTTTTTTTTCCTCATTTTTCCTCCAGCACCGACAACACTTTTATTTCCCTTCAAAAATCAAAATTAAAACCCAAAAATTTCCTCTTTTTTTGTCATTTTTTCCCTCATTTTTTTCCCTTTATCCATTTTTTAAATCTTTTTCCCCATTTTTTCTCATTTTTCATCTCAAAAAAAGCCCCAAAAACGCCCCAAAATCCTCGGGGTGGGGGAGGGGCGACATTCCTTAAAAAAAATCTTTATTTTTAATCCCAAAAAAAAAAAAAAAAAAGCGATTTTTGGGATTTTTTTTGCTCATTTTTTTCACAGTTTTTTTTTTTTTTTTTTTTTGGGCCCCAAAGGGTTGAATTTTGAATTTTGGGGCGAATTTTGGCGATTTTGGGGCTCCGTGAGGTATTTTTGGCTGTGGGGGGAGGGGTCAGGCACTGCGGGGGGAGGGGAGGATTTTTGGTCTTTTTTTGGCTTTTTTTTCCCCTTTTTTTGGTCTTTTTTCCACTTTTTTGGTCCTTTTTTTCCTCTTTTTTTCCCCTTTTTTTCTTCATTTTTGTCGCATTTTTTTTCTCTTTTTTTCCAATTTTTCCGAGGATTTTTTCTCACTTTTTTTCCTTTTTTTTTTCTCTTTTTTTTGGTCTTTTTCCCCTTTTTTTCTTCATTTTTGGTCGAGGATTTTTTCACTTTTTTTCTCAATTTTCCGAGGTTTTTTTCCCCTTTTTTTCCTCCTTTTTTTGTTTTTTTTTTCCCCATTTTTGGTCCTTTTTTTCCACTTTTTTTCTTCGTTTTTGTCAGATTTTTTTTCCTTTTTTTTCCAAATTTTCCGAGGATTTTTTTCTCACTTTTTGTCCAATTTTTTTTCTCTTTTTTCTCCTTTTTTTCTTCATTTTTGTCGCATTTTTTTTCTCATTTTTTCCAATTTTTCCGAGGATTTTTTCTCACTTTTTTTCCATTTTTTTTCCTTTTTTTTCGTCTTTTTTCCCCTTTTTTTCTTCATTTTTGGTCGAGGATTTTTTCCTTTTTTTCTCAATTTTTCCAAGGTTTTTTCCCCCCTTTTTTTCCTCATTTTTTTGGTCTTTTTTCCCTTTTTTTTTCTCCTCATTTTTGTCGCATTTTTTTCCATTTTTTTCCAATTTTTCCGAGGATTTTTTCTCACTTTTTTCCCGATTTTTTTCCTTTTTTTTTTTCTTTTATTTTCATATTTTCCTATTTTTTCCGAGGATTTTTTCTCTCTTTTTTTTCCCCTTTCTTTGGTCTTTTTTGCCTTTTTTTTTTTCTTTTTTCCCTCTTTTTTTTTTTTGGTCTTTTTTTTACCTTTTTTTTCCAATTTTTGTCGATTTTTTTTTCTTCTTTTTTCCCAATTTTTCCAAGGATTTTTCCTCACTTTTTTTTCCAAATTTTTTCCTTTTTTTTTCCCTCATTTTTAGGTCGAGAATTTTTTCTTTTTTTCCAACTTTTCCTCGAATTTTTTTTTCCTTTTTTTTCCTCGTTTTTTTTTTTTCTCTCAGATTTTTTTCCTCCATTTTTTTTCCTTTTTCCTCCGATTTTTTCCATTTTTTTCCTCGAATTTTTTTTCCATTTTTTCCTCGATTTTTTTTCTGATTTTTCCTCAAATTTTTTCTTTTTTTTCCTCGGAATTTTTTCTTCATTTTTTCCTCCAATTCTTCATTTTCTTCAATTTTTTTTTCCCATTTTTTTCCTCGATTTTTTTTTTCCATTTTTTCCTCGTATTTTTTTCCTCGGATTTTTTTACTCAATTTTTTTTTCCATTTTTTCCTCGAATTTTTTCTGGGTTTTCCTCGAATTTTTTTCATTTTTCCTCAGAATTTTTTTGGGGTTTTTTTCCTCCAATTTTTCATTTTCTTCAATTTTTTTTCCATTTTTTCCTCGATTTTTTTCTGGTTTTTCCTCGATTTTTTTCTGATTTTTCCTCAATTTTTTTCCTTTTTCCTCGGAATTTTTTCTTCATATTTTCCTCCAATTTTTCATTTTCTTCAAACTTTTTTTTTTTCCATTTTTTTCCTCCATTTTTTTTTCCTCGGATTTTTTTACTCAAAAATTTTTTCTGGTTTTTTCCTCATAATTTTTTCTGATTTTTCCTCAAATTTTTTTTTCCTTTTTCCTCGGAATTTTTTCTTCATTTTTTCCTCCAATTCTTCATTTTCTCCAAATTATTTTTTCCCAATTTTTCCCCGGAATTTTTTTTCCATTTTCCCCTCCAAAAAAAACCCCCAATTTTTTCCCTTTTTTTTTTTCCCATTTTTTTCCCCTCCCCCACCCCCCTCCGCGCCCCTCCCCCTCCCCCCAAAAAAAGGAAACAATAAATAAAACGTGGGGGGGGGAGGGGAGGGGGGTGGGGGGAGGGGCGCGTCCACGAGTGGGGGGAGGGGCAAAAAAATCCCAAAAATTCCCCAAAAAAATCCAAATTTTCCCCCAAAATTTTTTTTTTCCCCTCCCCCACCCCCCGCGCGAGGTCAGAACGTTGCGAACTTTGGGCTGAGCTGGGGGTGGGGGAGGGGCGGGAGGAGGGTGGGGGAGGGGTCACTCCCCCCTCGCCCCTCCCCCACCCCTCAAACAGGATTTTTTTTTTTTTTTTTTTGGTGTGAAAAAGTCACTTTTTTGGATTATTTTTCCCCAAAAAAACGAAATTTTTTTGGGGGGGTGAGGTGGGGGGAGGGGCGGATTTGAGGTTGTGGGGTTTTTTTCCCCTCCCCCACCCCACTTTTAATCAGAGCATTAAATTAATTAAAATAAATTAAATTAATTTTTTTTTTTTTTGGTTTGTAGCTGGTGGTGGTTGGAGGGTGGGGGAGGGGCTGGATCAAAACCCCGCCCCCCCTTTTTTTTGGCCCCTCCCCCACCCTTTAGAGCCCTGCCCCGGGTGGGGGAGGGGAGGGGGGGGAGGGGGCGTCGCTGTCGCTGCACGAGGAGCACGAGGAGGGGGGGGAGGGGCTGGGGGGAGGGGCTGGGGGGAGGTGGGGGAGGGGAAAAAGGGCGGGGCTCGCCCCTCCCCCACCCCCAGAGCTGCCCCTCCCCCCAGGCAAAAGGTCAAGGCCCCCGGGGCGGGGCCGGGGGGTCCCAGCGCTGCTCAGGGCTGGGGAGAGAAAAATAGGGGAGGGGGAGTCAGGGGAGAGCCCAAAATATCCCAAATAGATCCCAGAAATAGCACTGAGAGACCCCAAAAAAATCCCACCCAGGAGTGCCCCAAAAATCCCAAATAAACCCCCCAAAATTCCCTCAGAGACCCCAAAAATCACCCCCAAAAAATCCCAAATAAACCCGAAAAAATCTCACCCAGGAGTGCCCCAAAAAATCTCAAATAAACCCCAAAAATTCCCTCAGAGACCCCAAAAATCACCCCCAAAAATCCCATTGGGACTCCAAAAATAACACCCAGAACTACCCCAAAAAATGCCAAATTTGCCCCAAAAATCCCACCAGGAACTTCCCCAAAAATCTCACAGAGAGACCCCAAAAAAATCCCATCAGGACCCCAAAAATAAAACAGAGAAAGACCCCAAAATTCCCTCAGAGACCCCCCCAAAATTCCCACTGGGAACCCCCAAATCCCAAAAAAAGCCCCTCAAGGGGAGGGGGGAGGGGCACAGAGCTGTCAATCACAGCTGTCAATCAAACCTGTCAATCAAACCTGTCAATCAAATCTATCAATCACACACACACACCTGTCAATCACACACCTGTCAGCCAATCACGGACTGGTGTCAGACCTGTCACACCTGTGACATCACACACCTGTCAATCACGCATATGACGTCACACACCTGTGTCACACCTGTCAATCACACACCTGCCCCACCTATGACGTCACTCCCGATGACGTCACACCCACCTTGGATCGTGGCCAATGGGGCGGGGCCGAGGAGCCCCCCAAGCACCGCCCCCCTGAAAGGGAAAAAAGGGGCGTGGTCACCTCGGGGTCACTCAGGGGTCACCCGGGGGTCACTCAGGGGTCACTCAGGGGTCACTCAGGGGTCACTCAGGGGTCACTCAGGGGTCACTCTGGGGTCACTCTGGGGTCACTCAGGGTCACTCAGGGTCACTCAGGGTCACTCAGGGTCACTCAGGGGTCAGGGGTCACTCAATGGTCACTCACCCGGATCCGAGGCCGAGGGGGGAGGGGGCGGAGCCCGGGGGGGCCGGAGGGGGGGAGGGGCCCGAGGTCAGTGACGTCACTGCAGGAGGGGGGAGGGGTCAAGGGTCAGAAGGTTAAAAAAATCCCAAAAAAATCCCTTTAAATTACCCCAAAAATCCCTTAAAATTCACCAAAATCCCATTTAAATGACCCAAAATTCCCTTTAAATTACCCAAATCCCCCAAAAATCCCCTTTAAACATCTCCAAATCCCCCCAAATTCTATTAAAATCCCCCAAAAATCCCCAAATCCCCCAAAATCCCCCCAAATTTCCCCGAATCCGCCTTAAAAATCCCCAAAATCCTCAAAAATTCCCCCCCAAATCCCCCCAAATCCCCCCAAAATCCTCCCAAAATCATCCCCAAAATACCCCAAAATTCCCCCAAAATCTCCACCCCATTTTTTGGGGAGATTTTTGGGCAATTTTTGAATTTTTTGGGGGTTTTTGGGACTCACCTGCGGTGCCGAGGCTGCCGGGGGTGGGGAGGCCGAGGGCGGGGCCGGGCGGGGTCACCTGGGGAGATTTGGGGTCATTTTGGGGACATTTTGGGTCATTTAGGGTCATTTGGGGTCATTTGGGGATATTTTGGGGATATTTTGGGGTCATTTTGGGGTCATTTTGGGGATATTTGGGGACAGTGACCAATCCCATGCAATGACCAGTCCCAAAAAATGACCAATCCCAGACAGAGGCGACCAATCCTAAAAAATGACCAATCCCATAGAATGACCAATCCCACAGAGTGACCAATCCCACAGAGTGACCAATCCCATAGAGTGACCAACCCCATACAATGACCAATCCCACAGAGTGACCAATCCCATAGACTGACCAATCCCAATGACCAATCCCATGGGGACGATGACCAGCCCTGTTCAATGACCAGCCCCACACAATGACCAATCCCATAGAGTGACCGATCCCATAGAATGACCAACCCCACTGGGGAAAGTGACCAATCCCACACAATGACCAACCCCATAGAGTGACCAACCCGATAGAATGACCAATCCCAAACAATGACCAATCCCATAGAGTGACCAACCCCACACAATGACCAGTCCAATGCGATGACCAATCCCAAACAATGACCAATCCCATTGAGGACAATGACCAATGACCAATGACCCAATGACCAATCCCAAACAATGGCCAACCCCATGGGGACAGTGACCAACCCCACAGAGTGACCAACCCCAAACGATGACCAATCCCATTGGGAACAATGACCAATCCCAATGACCAACCCCGTACAATGACCAATCCCATGGGGACAGTGACCAATCCCATAGAGTGACCAATCCCATAGAGTGACCAATCCCACTGAGGACAATGACCAATCCCAACCCCCCAAAAAAACCCCAAAACCCAAAAAAAACCAAAAAACCCCCAAAACCAAAAAAACACCCCAAAAACCCAAAAAAAAGCCCAAAAAATCCCCAAAACCCCCAAACCCAAAAAAGTCCCCCAAACTCCCCGAAAACCCAAAACCCCCCAAAAACCCCCCAAAACCCCCCGAAAACCCAAAACCCCCCAAAACCCCCCAAAAAAACCCCCTTTTCTCCCCTCACAACCCACCCCATGAGCACCAAACGCCGGAACCTTCCCGGCGACGTTCCCGGCGACGACATTCGGCGCCACGTTCGTGACATTCGTGACGCTCCCGGCGACGTTGGGGACGTTGGGGACGTTCCTGGGGACGTTGGGGACGCTGGAGGTGACGTTGGGGGTGACGTTGGGGGTGACGTTGGGGGCGGCCCCGCAGGGGTTGATCCGTTTCTCCTTCTGGCGCCGGTTGCAGAACCAGACCCGGATCACCTCCTTCTCCATGTGCAGCTGCTCCGCGATCAGCAGGATCTCCTCCGACGTGGGTTTTTGGTTCTGGGGGGAAAAAAACGGGAATTTGGGAAAATTTGGGGAAAAATCGGGAGTTTTGGGGGTTAAAAAAATCACAAAAATAGAGGAAAAAATGGGGGAAAATTGGAGAAAATTGAGGAAAATCAGGGGAAATTTGTGGGAATGAGGAAATGGATCTCCTCTGATGTGGGTTTCTGGTTCTGGGGGGAAAAAAAACAAAATTGGGAAAATTCGGGGAAAATCGGGAATTTTGGGGGGGTTGGGGGAAGGGGGAAAGTCACAAAAATTGGGAAAAAATTGGGAAAAAATGGGGGAAAAAATGGGAAAAAATGGGGGAAATTTGAGGGAATGGGAAATGGATCTTCTCCGATGTTGGGTTCTGGTTCTGGGGGGAAAAAATGGGAATTTGGGAAAATTGGGACTGTTTGGGGTCTGTTTTGGGGCTGTTTTTTCAATGGGGATTTTTGGGAATTTTTTGGGGATATTTTGGGGATATTTTTGGGGTCATTTTTTGAGCTATTTTTGGGGTCATTTTGTTGGATATTTTGGGTTATTTTGGGGTTATTTTGGGCCGTTTTCAGTGGGGATTTTTTTGGGATTTTTTGGGGATATTTCGGCTTTATTTTTTGGGGATATTTGGGGATATTTTTGGGATATTTTTGGGATATTTTGGGCTATTTCTCACCGCCAGGAAGGATTTCTCCAGGGCGAAGCGCACGTTGGTCTCGATGCTGGTCCGTTTCTTGCGGCGCCGCCCCGGGAGCCCCTCGAAGCCCCCCAGGGTGGGGGGGCCCAGGGAGGGGGGGCTGGGCAGGGCCGAGTCCACCGACATCGTCTCTGGGGGGGGGAGAGGGTATGGATCCTATAGGTCCTATGGATCCTATAGATCTGATCCCATTGATCCCATTGATCTGATCCCATTGATCCCATAGAGCCTATAGATCCCATTGATCCCATTGATCCCATTGATCCCATTGATCCCATAGACACCGACGTCGTCTCTGGGGGGGGGGAGAGTGTATGGATCCTATAGATCCTATAGATCCCATAGATCTGATCCCATTGATCCCATTGATCTGATCCCATTGATCCTATAGATCTGATCCCATTGATCCCATTGATCCCATTGATCCCATTGATCCCATAGATCCCATTGATCCCATTGATCTGATCCCATAGAGCCTATAGATCCCATAGATCTGATCCCATTGATCCCATTGATCCCATTGATCCCATAGATCCCACAGATCTGATCCCATTGATCCCACAGATCTGACCCTATAGATCCAATAGATTTGGTCCTATAGAGCCTATGGATCCCATAGATCCCATAGATCCCATAGATCTGAACCTATTGATCCTATAGATCCTGTTGATCTGATCCTATAGATCCCTCCCATAGACCTGACCCTATAGATCCCATAGATCTGGTCCTATAAGTCCCACTGATCCTATCGATCCCATAGGTCGGATCCCATAAATCCCATAGATCCCATAGAGCTCACTGATCCTATAGATCCTATTGATCCGGTCCTATAGATCCCATAAATCCCACAGATCCCGTATATCTGGTCCTATAGATCCAATAGATCCCATAGATCCTATTGATTCCATATATCTAATCCTATTGATCCTATAGATCCTACAGATCTGGTCCTATGGACCCTATAAATCCCATAGATCCCATTGATCTGACCCTATAGATCCCATAGGCACCGGCATCGTCTTTTGGGAGGAGAGATCCATAGGGGAATCTATAGGGTACCTACTGATCTATGGGGTATCTATTGATCTGTAGGATACCTATAAGATCTCCATTGATCCATAGGGATCCATAGGGGTCTATAGGGGATCTATAGGGGATCTATAGGGGTCCATAGGGACCTATAGGGGATCTATAGGGATCCATAGGGATCTATAGGGGATCTATAGGGGATCTATAGGGGATCTATGGGGGATCTATGGGGGATCTATAGGGGATCTATAGGGATCTATAGGGACCCATAGGGGTCTATAGGGGATCTATAGGGATCTATAGGGGATCTATAGGATCTATAGGGGATCTATAGGGGATCTATAGGGGATCTATAGGTCCCACCTGCGTCCCTCAGCCAGGTCTCCAGGAGGGGTTTCAGTTTGCACAGGGGGGTCTATGGGGTCCCTATAGGGGATCCATTGATCCATAGGGATCCATAGGGGTCTATAGGGGATCTATAGGGGATCTATAGGTCCCACCTGCGTCCCTCAGCCGGGTCTCCAGCAGGAGTTTCAGTTTGCACAGGGGAATCTATGGGGTCCCTATTGATCTATAGGGTATCTATAGGGGATCCATTGATCCACAGGGGATCCATAGGGGATCTATGGGGTATTTATTGATCTATAGGGGATCTATAGGGTCCACAGGCCCCACCTGCGTCCCTCAGCCAGGTCTCCAGGAGGGGTTTCAGTTTGCACAGGGGGGTCTATGGGGGATCTATAGGGGTCTATAGGGGATCCATTGATCCATAGGGATCTATAGGGGATCTATAGGGATCTATAGGGGATCTATAGGGTCCATAGGGATCTATAGGGTCCACAGGTCCCACCTGCGTCCCTCAGCCAGGTCTCCAGCAGGGGTTTCAGTTTGCACAGGGGGATCTATGGGGTCTATAGTGGATCTATAGGATCTCCATTGATCTATAGGGTATCTATAGGGTATTTATTGATCTATAGGGTCCACAGGCCCCACCTGCGTCCCTCAGCCAGGTCTCCAGGAGGGGTTTCAGTTTGCACAGGGGGGTCTATGGGGTCCCTATTGATCCATAGGATATCTATAGGGGATCCATTGATCCCTATGGAGTCTATAGGATCTATAGGATCCATAGGGGTCTATAGGGTCCACAGGCCCCACCTGCGTCCCTCAGCCAGGTCTCCAGGAGGGGTTTCAGTTTGCACATGTTTTTGAAGCTCAGGTTCAGGGCCTCGAAGCGCGAAATCGTCGTTTGGCTGAAATCGTTCCCGTAGAGCTTCCCCATGGCCAGGCCCACGTCACCCTGGGGGGGCAAAAAACAGCCGAAATCAACCCAAAATTATCCCAAAATATCCCAAAAATATCCTGAAAATATCCTGAAAATATCCCAAAAATATCCCCAAAATATCCCAAAAAATATCCCGAAAATCAGCTCAAAAATCAGCCAAAATCAACCCCAAATTATCCCAAAAAATCAAAAAAAATCACCCAAGAAAATCTCCAAAAACGGCCAAAAAACACCCCAAAAATATCCCAAAAATATCTTTAAAATTAACCCAAAATATCCCCAAAATTATCCCCAAAATTATCCCCAAATCCCCATGGCCAGGCCCACGTCGCCCTGGGGGGGCAAAAAACAGCCAAAATCAACCCAAAATTATCCCAAAATATCCCAAAAATACCCTAAAAATATCCTGAAAATATCCCCAAAAAATCCCCAAAAATCCCCAAAAATATCCCAAAAATATCCCCAAAATATCTCAAAAATGTCCCCAAAATATCCCGAAAAATATCCCAAAAAATCCCCAAAACCAGCCAAAAATTATCCCAAAAATATCCAAAAATCATCCCAACAATATCCCCAAAATCAGCCCCAAATCCCCACGGCCAGGCCCACGTCACCCTGGGGGAACAAAAAACACCCAAAATTAAGACAAAAATAGCCCAAAAATAGCCCAAAAAAATCCCCCAAAATCCTAAAAAATCATTAAAAATTAATTTAAAAAATAATTTAAAAATCTGAAAAAAATTCCAAAAAAAATCAGAAAAAAATCAGAAAAAAATCAGAAAAAAATCAGAAAAAAAATCAGAAAAAAATCAGAAAAAAATCCCAAAAAATCGGAAAAAAGTCCCAAAAAATCAGAAAAAAATCCCAAAAAATCAGAAAAAAAATCAGAAAAAAATCCCAAAAAACCCAAAAAAAATCAGAAAAAAATCAGAAAAAAATCAGAAAAAAATCGAAAAAAAATCCCAAAAAAATCAGAAAAAAAATCAGAAAAAAATCTGAAAAAAATCTGAAAAAAATCTGAAAAAAATCTGAAAAAAATCTGAAAAAAATCCAAAAAAAAATCAGAAAAAAAATCCAAAAAAATCCCCAATAATTCCTAAAATTCCCACACTCTAAAAACCAATAAAAAACCCCAAATAAATTGTATTTTTACCTGCGTGAAGCCGAGTTTGATCCTCCTCTGTTTGAAGGTCCTGGCGAACTGCTCGAGCTCCTCCAGGTCACTGGGCTCGTCCCCGGGGGGTCCCGGGGGGTTCTCGGGGCCTTTGGGGGGCTCAGGGACCCCCGGGCGGGGCCCGGCCTGGGGGAAACAGAGAAAAATTGGGGTGAAAAAATAAAAAAAAAAATAAATAGAAATGAAAAAAAATAAAAATAAAAATAAAAAAAAAAAAGGGAAAAATCCAAAAGACCCCCCAAAAAAACCCCAAAATTTTGGGGTATTTTTTCAGGTATTTTCTGAAGATTTTTGGGGTATTTTTGGGGGTGTTTTGGGGGTATTTTTGGACTATTTTTAGGATTATTTTTGGGGTGTTTTGGGCTACTTTTGGGCTATTTTTGGGGGATATTTTTGGGGGTTATTTTTGGGGTAATTTTGGGCTATTTTTGGAGGTATTTTCGTGGTATTTTCTGGAGATTTTTAGGGATTTTTTTAGGTATTTTTGTGTATTTCTGGGGAATATTTTTTGGGTATTTTTAGGGTTATTTTGGGCTATTTTGGGATTTTTTTTGGGTTATTTTTGGGCTATTTTTGGGTTTATTTTTGGAGTTATTTTGGGCTATTTTGGGGGTTATTTTGGGGCTATTTTGGGGCTATTTTTGGGGTTATTTGGGGGGTGTTTTGGGGTTATTTTTGGGTTATTTTAGGGATTATTTTTGGGGGTTACCTGTGCGTGCAGCCCCCCGCGGGGGGGGTTGGGCAGGAGCCCCCCCGGGCTGTGCTGAGGTAGCTGAAAGAGGTTGGGGGGGGGGAGCAGCCCTGGGGGGAAAAATGGGGGGTCAGGGGGTCCCCAAAACCCACCGGGACCCCCAAAACCCCACTGGGACCCCCCAAAATCCACTGGGAACCCCCAGACCCCAAAAACCCCACAGGGAACCCCCAAAACCCACAGGGACCCCCCAAAACCCCAAAAGGAGCCCAAAAATCCCAAAAGGAGACCCCAGACCCCAAATCCTCCCCCCAGGACCCCAAATTTCCCCAAAATTTTCCCCAAATTTTCCCCCAAATTTTCCTCAAAATTCCCCCAAATTTCCCCCTGTGACCCCTGAGTGACCCCGTGACCTCTGGGTGACCCCGAATCCCTCCCCAAATTCCCAAAAATCCCCCCAAATTTTTCTCAAATTTCCCCTGTGACCTCACCATGACCCCGTGACCCCTGGATGACCTTTGGGTGGCGCCAAACCCCCTCAAATTTCCCCCAAAATTCCCCCAAATTCCCCAAAATTTCCCCCAAAATTCACCCAAATTTCCCCTGTGACCTCTGTGTGACCCCTGAGTGACCCCTGGGTGACCCCGTGACCCCTGGGTGACCCCATGACCCCTGAGTGACCCCATGACCTCCAGGTGACCCCGTGACTCCTGAGTGACCCCAAATCTCCCCTGGGACCCCAATTTTCCCCCCAAATTCCTCAAAATTCCCCCAAAATTCCCCCAAATTTCCCCTGCGACCTCTGTGTGACCCCTGAGTGACCCCATGACCCCTGGGTGACCCCGGGATGACCCCTGACCTCACCTGTCTGTCCCTGCTGGGCGGGCCCCAGGGGGGCAGCAGGAATTGGGGCAGGGGCTGCAGGGGGTGACCCCTGAGTGACCTCTGTGTGACCCCTGGGTGACCCCAGGTGACCTCACCTGTCTGTCCCTGCTGGGCGGGCCCCGGGGGGGGGCAGCAGGAATTGGGGCAGGGGCTGCAGGGGGTGACCCCTGAGTGACCTCTGTGTGACCCCTGAGTGACCCCATGACCCCTGGGTGACCCCATGACCCCCAGATGACCCCCAGGTGACCTCACCTGTCTGTCCCTGCTGGGCGGGCCCCGGGGGGGGCAGCAGGAATTGGGGCGGGGGCTGCAGGGGGTGACCCGGCACCAAAACCAACTGCTGGAGCTGCAGCAGCTGCTGGAGGTCCTGGATGGACACACGGACAGAGAGGACAGACAGGACAGACAGGGGAGAGAGGGACAGACAGACGGACAGACGGACAGGGGGACACAGGGATGGACAGGAGGACAGACAGACGGACACAGGGACAGGGGAGAGAGAGGGACACAGGGGACAGACGGACGGGACGGACAGACAGACACAGGGGGGGGACACAGGGGGACAGACAGACAGACAGACAGACAGACACAGGGGACACAGGGACAGACACAGGGGACACAGGGGGACAGACAGACAGATGGACAAAGGGGACAGACAGACAGACAGAGGGGGGACAACAGGGACAGAGAGGGGACAGACACAGGACAGACAGACAGACAGGAGGACACAGGGGACAGACAGGGGACAGAGGGACAGACAGGGGGACAGGGATATGGGGACATGACAGGGACAGACAGACGGACAGACAGACATGGGGACACAGGGGACACAGGTCAGACGGACACAGGGGGGACAGAGGGACAGACAGACAGACAGACAGACAGACAGGGGACATGAAGGGGACAGGGGGACATTGGGACACACAGGGGACAGACGGACAGATGGACAGACAGGGGGACGGCAGATGGAGTGAATTTGGGGGCGAAATTTTGGGGGGGAATTTGGGGGATTTTGGGGGGAATTTGGGGGGAATTTTTAGGGTGAATTTCAGGGATTTTGGGGGAGAATTTGGGGGATTTTTGGGGGGGAAATTTGGGGGATTTTTGGGATGATTTTTTGGGGATTAATTTTGGGGTATTTTCCGACTGTTTTCAGGGGGGGTTTTGGGGGGTGAATTCCTGAGATTTTTGGGCTGAATTCGGGATATTTTGGGGATATTTTTTGGGATGATTTTGGGCTGAATTCGGGATATTTTCAGACCCTTTTGGGGCCTTATTTTGGGCCAATTTCAGCCCAATTTTGGGCCAATTTCACACAAAGTTTGGGCCGATTTCAGCTGGATTTTGGGGCTGATTTTGGTGGAATTTTGGTCCAATTTCAGCTCAATTTTGGCCAATTTCACCCAAACTTTGGGACAATTTCAGCCAAATTTTGTTCCAATTTCAGCCCAATTTTAAGGCCAATTTTATCCTAAATTGGGGTTGATTTCAGCCTAATTTTAGACCAATTTCAGCTGAAGTTTGGTCCAATTTCAGCCCAATTTTGGTCCGATTTCAGCCCAATTTCGGGCCAATTTCGCCCAAATTTTGGGCTGATTTCAGCTGAATTTTGGGCTGATTTCAGCCCAATTTTGGGCCCATTTCACTCAAAATTTGGGCCAATTTCAGCTGAATTTTGGGCAAATTCTGGTCCAATTCCAGCCCTATTTTGGCCCAATTTTGGGCCGATTTCAGCCCAATTTTGGTCCAATTTTGGCCCAATTTTGGGCCAATTTTGGGCCAATTCCAGCCCAGTTTGTGCCCACTGCAGCCCCCTCCCCGTTACCTGCGGCGAGAGCTGGATGGGGCCGGGCAGCGGCAGCGGGGGCGGCGCGGGGGGTCCCCCCTCGGGGCCGGGGGTCCCTCCGGGGGTCCCCACAGGGGTCCCGGGGGTCCCTCCCGAGGGGGTTCCCCCCGAGGGGGTCCCAGGGGTGCCCCCCGAGGGGGTCCCGGGGGGTCCCTGCGGGAGCTGAGCTGCGGCTGCTGCGGCCAAGAGCTGGGCCTGGGCCAGGAGCTGCCCCGGGGCCGGGAGCAGGGCCGCCAGCTGGGGACACGGACAATGACAGGGACAGGGACAGGGACAATGACAGGGGACACAGGGGACACAGGGGACACAGGAATGGGGACAGGGGACAGGGACACGGACAGGGACAGGGACAGGGACAGGGGACACAGGGGACACAGAGAGGGGACACAGGGGACAATGACAATGACAGGGAGAGGGGACACAGGGGACACAGGAATGGGGACAGGGACAGGGACAGGGACAGGGGACACAGGGGACACAGAGAGGGGACACAGGGGACAATGACAGGGACAGGGGACACAGGGGACACAGGGGACACAGGGATGGGGACAGGGACAGGGACAGGGACAGGGACAATGACAGGGACAGGGACAGGGGACACAGGGGACACAGGGGACACAGGGGACACAGGGGACACAGGGACAGGGACAGGGACAGGGACAGGGGACAGAGGGACAGGGACGGGGACAGGGGACACAGGGGACACAGGGGACACAGGGGACAGGGACAGGGGATGGGGACAAGGATGGGGACAGGGACAGGGATAGGGACAGGGACACAGGGATGGGGACAGGGATAGAGAAGAGGAGACAGGGGACAAAAAGAGGGGACAGGGATGGGGATAGAGGGACAGGGGACAGGGGACAGGGACAAGGGACACAGGGGACACAGGGGACAGGGGACAGGGGATGGGGACAGGGGATAATGCCAGGGATGGGGACAGAGAGACGGGGATGGGGACACAGGGGACAAAAAGAGGGGACAGGGACAGGGGACACAGGGACAGGGACAGGGGCAGGGAGAGGGGACACAGGGGACAATGACAATGACAGGGGACAATGACAGGGGACAGGGGCAGGGACAGGGACAGGGGACAAGAAGAGGGGACAGGGAACGAGGACAGGGATGGGGAGAGGGAGATGGGACAGGGACACAGGGACAGGGATGGGGACAGGG
This sequence comes from Zosterops lateralis, assembly GCF_965231275.1. Classification (NCBI taxonomy): domain Eukaryota; kingdom Metazoa; phylum Chordata; class Aves; order Passeriformes; family Zosteropidae; genus Zosterops; species Zosterops lateralis. The sequence continues at coordinate 231,317 of NC_139791.1, forward strand.
GACAGGGACAGGGGACAGGGACAGAGGGACAAGAAGAGGGGACAGGGAATGAGGACAGGGATGGGGAGAGGGAGATGGGACAGGGACACAGGGACAGGGATGGGGACAGAGGGACAGGGACAGGGATGGGGACAGGGAGAAGGACAGGGGACAAAAAGAGGGGACAGTAACAGGGGACAGGGGATGGGGACAAGGATGGGGACAGAGGGGACAGGAAAAGGGGATGGGGGACAAAGATGGGGACAGGGGACACAAGGATGGGGACAGGGGACAATGACAGGGGACAGAGGGACAAGGACGAGGTTGGGGACAAGGGACAAGAATGAGACACAGGGACAGTGACAATGGGGACAGTGACAATGGGGACAGTGACAATGGGGACAATGACAAGGACACGGCAGCGAAGGGGTTAAGGCGGACACAAAAGGGACAAATTTTGGGACAAATTTTGGGGACAATTTGGGGACAATTTGGGGGTGACACACGAGGGGAGGGGGAGGGGGGGGAGGGGGAGCAGGTCAGTACCAGCCCCAAGCCCCGCCCCCCGCGCCAGCGAAGCCCCGCCCACAAACTCCCCCCAAAAAATCCCAAAAAAATCCCAAAAAATTCCCAAAAAATCCCAAAAAATTCCCAAAAAATCCTAAAAAATTCCCAAAAAATCCCAAAAAAATCCCAAAAAATTCCCAAAAATTCCCAAAAAATTCCCAAAAAATCCCAAAAAATTCCCAAAAAATTCCCAAAAATTCCCAAAAAATTCCCCAAATTGTCCCCAACTCACCCCGGCCAGTTGGGAGCCCGCGAGGAGCAGCTGAGCGGGGGGAGGGGCAGCGGGGGGGGGAGGGGGCGGCTCCGGGCCCGTCACCTGTGGGGAAATTTGGGGTGAAATTGGGAAAAATTGGGAAAAATTTGGGGTGAAATTGGGGAATTTTGGGGGGAATTTCGGTTTTGAGGAAATTCTGGGGGGAATTTGGGGAAAATTTGGGGGAATTTTGGACGAATTTGGGAAAATTCGGGAAAATTTTGGGAATATTTGGGGGAATTTGGGGGAAAATTTGGAGGATTTTGGGGAAATTTGGGGAAATTTGGGGAAATTTGAGGAAATTTGGGAAATTGGGAAAATTCCAGTGGGGATTTGGGGGAAATTCAGGAGAATTTTGGACGAATTTGGGAAAATTCGGGAAAATTTTGGGAATATTTGGGGGAATTTGGGGGAAATTTGGAGGATTTTGGGGGAAATTGGGAAAATTTTGGGAATATTTGGGGGAATTTGGGGAAAATTTGAGGATTTTGGAGAGATTTGGGGGGTTCAGGAGGGATTTGGGGAAAATTGGAGAAATTTGGGGAAAATTTGGGAGAATTTGGGAAAAATTGGGGAAAATTTGGGAGAATTCGGGAGAAAATTGGGAAAAATCAGGAGGAATTTGGGGAAAATTGGGGGAAATTTGGGGAATTTTGGGGAAATTTGGGGAATTAAGGAGGAATTTGGAGAAATTGGGAAAATTCGGGGAAATTGGGGGAAGAATTTGGGGCAAATTCAGGGAAATTCAGGAAAATTTGGGGCGGATTTTGGGGCAATTTTTGGGCAGATTTTTTCCTCATTTTGGGGCCAATTTTGGGGTGTTTTGGGGCCAATTTTTGGGTCATTTTGGGGCAGATTTTGGGGTGTTTTGGGCCATTTTTGGGCCAATTTTGGGCTGATTTTTTGGCTGATTTTGGGGGCCAATTTTTGGCCAATTTTGGGGCAGATTTTGGGGTGTTTGGGGGCAGATTTTGGAGAGAATTTTGGGTTGTTTTTGACCGATTTTGAAGCTGATTTTGGGTGGATTTTGGGACAGATTTTGGGCCATTTTTGGGCTGATTTTTTGGCTGATTTTGGGGTGTTTTGGGGCAGATTTTGGCTGATTTAGGGGCAGATTTTGAGGTGGTTTTAGCAGGTTTTGGGCCAATTTTATGCAGATTTGGGGCCAATTTTTGGGCCATTTTTGGGCAGATTTTGGGCTGATTTTTGGCCAATTTGGGGCCGATTTTGGGGCTGATTTTGGGCTGATTTTTTGGCTGATTTTGGGGTGTTTTGGGGCAGATTTGGGGCAGATTTTGGGCCATTTTGGGGCAGTTTTTGGGCCGATTTTTGGCGAATTTTGAGGCAGATTTTGGTGTGTTTTTGGCTGATTTTTGGGGCTGATTTGGGGCCAATTTTTGGGCAGATTTTGGGGCTGATTTTGGAGTGTTTTTGGCCAATTTTGGGGTGTTTTGGGGCCAATTTTTGGCCAATTTTGGGCTGATTTTGGGGTGTTTTTGGAGCAGATTTTGGGCCAATTTTGGGGCAGATTTTGGGTCAATTTTTGAGCCATTTTTGGGCAGATTTTGGGGTGTTTTCAGCAGGTTTTGGGGACTCCCCCCCGGTTTCCTGTTTTGCCGCCGCCGGGATTTCCCCCCCCGCCCCTCCCCCACCCCCGGCCCCTCCCCCACCCCCGGCCAAAACAGGAACTGGGGGGGGAGGGGCGGGGGGGGGAAAATTGGGGCGAAATTTGGGGGTTTTGGGGTCAAATTTGGGAATTTTTTGGAGGATTTTGGGGAGGATTTGAGGAGGATTTTTGGGGATTTTTGGGGTGGATTTTAAAGGGATTTTTAAGGGATTTTGGGAGAGGATTTTTGGGGTGAAATTTGGGGATTTTGGGGCAGATTTTTGGATATTTTGGGCAGGATTTTTGGGGATTTTTGGGGTGGATTTTAAAGGGATTTTTAAGGGATTTTGGGGGTGAATTTTGGGGATTTTGGGGTAAAAATTTGGGGTAAATTTTGATTATTTTGGGGTAAATTTTGGGATGAATTTTGGGTATTTTGGGGCAAATTTTGGGGTGAATTTTGGGGTAAATTTTGGATAATTTGGGGCAAATTTTGGGGAATTTTTGGGTATTTTGGGGTGAATTTTGGGAATAATTTTGGGGTAAATTTTGGGGTATTTTGGGGTGAATTTTGGGGTAAATTTTGGGTATTTTGGGGTAAATTTTGGGGTCTCTCTTACCTTGGCTCCGAGGGGGGAGGGGCCAAAGGGGGGGGGTTTGTTCTGCTGGGCCTGGGGGGGGGAGGGGAAAAAAAATTCAAATTTTTTTGGGGGGTCCAACCCCAGGACCCCCCAAAAAACCCAAAAAATAATAAAAAAAAATCCCCAAAATTCTCACCTGGTGGTTCGTGTCGGGTCCATTGGTTTCTGTGTCTGGGGAGGGGAAAAGGGAGATTCAGGGGGGGCAAAAATGGCCCCAAAATGTCCCAAAAAAATCTCAAAAAAATCCCAAAATGTCCCCAAAAAATAATAATAATAATAAAAAAATAAAAAATCCTAAAATGTTCACAAATGTCCCAAGAAAATCCCAATAAATAAACAAATATTTATTTATTCCCCAAATATTTATTAATTAAATATTGTTAATTAAATAATAAATATTAATAAACAATAAATAAAGAATAAATAATAATAAATATATAATAAATAATAATAAAGAAATAATAAAGAAATATTTAATTATTAATTAAATATTTATTAATTCCCCAAATGGCCCCAAAATGTTCCCCAAAAAAAAAATCCCCAAAAAAATCCCAAAATGTCCCAAAAAAATTCCAAAAAAATCCCAAAATATCCCCAAAAATTAAAAAAAAAAAATTCCTAAAATGTCCCAAAAAAATCCAAAAAAATCCCAAAATATCCCAAAAAATCAAAATAAAAAAAAGGTCCTAAAATGTCCACAAATGTCCCAAAAAAACCCTAAAAAATAAAAAAATCCAAAATGTCCTGAAAAAATAATAATAAAACAAACCCTCAAATGTCCCCCCAAAAAATCTCCAAAAAATTCCCAAAATGTCCCAAAAAAAAAAAATAAAAAATTCCCAAAAAATCCCGAAATGGCCCCAAAAAAAATCCCCCCAAAAAATCCCCAAAACTCCCAAATGTCCCAAAAAAATTAAAACGAAAAATCCCAAAATGTCCCTAAAAAATAATAAATAAAATAAATAAATAAAATAAAATCCTGAAATGTTCCAAAATGTCCCTAAAAAAAAATCCCCAAAAAAATTTTCCAAAATGTCCCAAAAATGTAAAAAAAAAAAAAAAATCCCAAAATGTAAAAAAAAAAAAAAAAAAAAAAAAAATTAAAAAATAAAATTAAAAAAATTCCTGAATGTCCCATAAATTCCAAAAAAAAATCCCCAAAAAATCCCCAAAAATCCCCAAATGTCCCAAATGGCCCCAAAATGTCCCAAATTGTCCCAAATGTCCCAAAAATTCCAAAAAAATTCCCAAAAAATTCCAAATATTCCCAAATTTTCCTACCCGGGCGCTCCCCCGGCAGCTCCTTCTCCAGCTCCAGGGGTTTAGACATTCTCAGCTCTGGGGGAGAAAAAAAACATCAAATCAGGCAAAAATCAGCCCAAAAAAAATTCCCAAAATTATCCAAAATTTACTCAAAAAATCATCCCAAAATTACACAAAAATCAGCCAGAAAATTATCCAGAAAATCGTCCCAAAATGACCCAAATTCACCCAAAAATCAACCGAAAAAAAATCCAAAAATTACCCCAAAATCACCCAGAAAATCGTATCAAAATGACGCAAAAAATCAGCCAAAAATGACCCCAAAAATCACCCAAAATCACCCCAAAATGGCCCAAAATTTACTCAAAAAATCATCCCAAAATCACCCAAAAAATCACTTTAAAATCACCCAAAAATGACCCAAAATTATCCCAAAATTCACCAAAAAAATCGTCCCAAAATCACCCAGAAAATCGTATCAAAATTACCGAAAAAATCAGCCAAAAATGAACCAAAAAATCAACCCAAAATTACCCAAAAATTACCCAAAAATCACCCAAAAATGACCCCAAAATTACCCAAAAATCACTTTAAAATCACCCAAAAATGACCC
>NC_139791.1:236438-270718 GCF_965231275.1 Zosterops lateralis
CGTGGCGCCGCCAGGGTGCGCTGTAACAGAAAAAGGGGCGTGGCTTAAATAAAAAAGGGAATTATTTAAGGGGCGTGGCTTAACTTGAAGGGGCGTGGCCTAATAAAAAGAGGGCGGGGTGTGGTTTTAAAAAGGAAAGGGAGGGTTGGAAAGGGAAGGGGCGTGGTTTAAAGGGGGCGGGGCGGGGTTGGAGGGACAAAGGCGGGTTAAATGAGGAAGGGGCGTGGTTTAGAGCAGAGGACACGCCCCCCCATGTGGCGCATGCGCCGTGGGGCGGCGGCGGCTCCGGCTCCGGCGGCGGCTCCGGGCGGTGAGAGCGGCCCGGGGGGTGGGGGAGGGGAAAAAAGGGGAGGTGGGGGGGGGGGGGAGGGGAGAACGCGCGGGGCATTGTGGGAGCGCGGGGACAGCGCCCCCCAGCGGGCGGAGAGCAGGGAAAGGCCCGGCCGCCCCTCCCCCCCCCATAAGAGCCGCGCGGGGCATTGTGGGATTGAGAAAAGAGGGAGAAAAGGGGCGTGGCTTGAGGGAGGAGGGGGCGGGGTTTGGGGGTTTGGGGGCGGGGCTTTGGGGGTGGTGGGAAAGTGGGAGAGGGGCTTTGAGGTGGGGGAGGGGCTTTGGGGTGAAATAATGGGCGGGTTGGGAAAGGGGGAGGGCCTGAGGGTGGGGGAGGGCCTTAAAAAGGTGGGCGTGGCTTATGGGAAGGTGGGCGTGGCTTGTGGGATTCAAAACAAACCTGGGGAAAATTGGAGGGGCCTCAATGATTTATGGGCGGGGCTTAGAGCAAAGTGGGCGTGGCTTAGTGAATTATGGGCGTGGCTTGTGAATTACTGATCACAGTGGGCGTGGCCTGGAGCGTTGTGGGCGTGGCTTGGGAGGGGGAAGGGGCAGATTTGGGGCTGGGGGTGAAGTGGGCGTGTCACAAATCCATTGTGGGCGTGTCCCCGGCGGGGGGGCGGGGCAGGGGCGGCCATGATGGCGGCCGGGCGGGGCCCGGGGAGCGACGACGGCGCCTTCGAGGAGGAGGAGGAGGAGGAGGAAGAAGAAGAGGAGGAAGAAGAGGAAGAGGAGGGCGGTGAGCGAGGGGGGGAGGGGCGGGGCTCGGGGTGGGGGAGGGGAAAGGGGCGTGGCCGGTGCCATCAGTGACCCCTCCCCCAGCGCCGCCGGCCCCGCCCCAGGACGGATCCGACTCCTCGGGGGAGGAGGAGGAGGAGGAGGAGAGAGGAGGCCCCTCCCCCCCCGCCAATGGCTGTGCAGGTGAGGCCCCTCCCCCACCCTGGGGAGCCCCTCCCCCACCCTGTGAAACCCCTCCCCCATCCAAAGAAACCCCCAAAAAACCCCTCCCCCCGTATAAATTAATTAATTTCTGGCCCCTCCCCAATTTGGGAGGTCACCCCTCATTAGCCCCGCCCCTAATGTGACGTCATTCATCGCTGGCCCCTCCCCCCCATTGAGGGATCAGTTTTTGGCCCCTCCCCCCACCCCTTTGGGGGTCATTAATTTGTGGCCCCTCCCCCCTTTTTCCTGACCCTTCCCCCCATTATTGAGATTTAAATCATTGGCCCCTCCCCCACCTTGGGCCCCTCCCCCACCTTGGGGTTGCCCTCCCCCACCCTGGGATTGCCCCTCCCCCCATTTTTTGTTTCACTTTTTGCTGGCCCCGCCCATCCCCCACTTGCCCCTCCCCCCACTCCTCATTGGCCCCTCCCCCTCCTATTTTAGCCCCTCCCCCTTTTTTAGCCCCTCCCCTTTTCTAACCCCTTCCCCTTATTTCCCCCCTCCCCCCACAGGTTCCAGGCCACGCCCACCCTGTGACGAGCCACGCCCCTTTCCCGACCCCATAGAAGACCCCGACCCCGCGGTGGGCGTGGCCACTCCCACCGACACTTCCGGGGGCGTGTCCCCCACCCCTCCCCCCTCTGCCCCTCCCCAAGCCCCTCCCCCACCCCGCGGGGTGGGCGTGGCCGAGGAGTGGCACCAATGCCCGGAGTGTGGGCGTGGCTTCGGCACCTCCCGCGCCCTCAAGGTTCACCGCAGTTACCACGTGGGCCGGAAACGCCCCCAGGCCCCGCCCACTTCCGCTCAGCACAGAGCCACGCCCCCCGCAGCCTCGAGCCACGCCCCCAGCCCGCCAGGCCACGCCCCCCCGTTTAAATTCCATTATATTTGTGCCGAGTGCGGGTTGGGCTTCGTCGCCCCCGGAGCTCTGGGCGCCCATCGCTGCGAGCACGGGAGGCGTGGCCGCCGCCGCCGCAGCCCCTCCCCCACCTCCCCCGCCCCTCCCCCGCCCGTAGACAGGCCCCGCCCCCTCCCGAGCCCGGCCCCGCCCCCTTCCGCTGCACCGAGTGCCCCGGGAGCTTCGGCAGGGTGGGGGAGCTGCACGAGCATTACATGCTGCACGCCCGGGGGGAGCTCTGAGGACACGCCCACTCCGCGGGGACACGCCCCCTTTATCCCTGGACACGCCCACGACTCGGGGAAGACACGCCCATTTTAATTGCAGGGGGTGGAGTTAAAGGGAAGGGGCGTGGTGATGTCATAAATAGGGGGGGAGGGGGATTTGGGGAGGGGGCGTGGCGTTGCTGGGGTGTGATGTCATCGGTGGGCGTGGCTTTGTTGTTGGGGTGTGATATAAAGGGGGAAGGGGAAGGGAGGAAATGACGTCATCAACATGAAGTGATGTCACGGATCGAAGGTTGGTGTCGTGTCCTTTGGGGGTGTGACGTCATCGGTAGTGACGTCATGGTGGGAATGAGAAAAAAGCCACGCCCTCCATCTCCAAGCCCCCTCCCCTTTAATGACATCACGACCAATCAGGAGCCACCACAACTCCCCCTTTTTATTTCCCACCACCAGGAGGCTCCCCCTGCCCAAACCCCGCCCCCTTTTAAATTTAGCCCAGCCCTGATTTAATTTCAACCAATCAGATTCCACCACTTCCTTTTTTTTTTTTATTTCCGGCCACCAGGGGCCTCCCCTTTTCTAAACCCCGCCCCCTTTGTGACATCACAACCTCTCCACCAATCACCGTCCACCACTTTAATTTCCATCCCTAAAGTGGAAACAGAGAGCTCCTCCCTCAAACTCCGCCCACTTTTATTAAACCACGCCCCCTTTTTCAAACCCCACCCCTTTTCACCTTTAACCACGCCCTTTTTATTGAAGCCACGCCCTTTTTCGCAAAGCCACGCTCCCTTTTACCGTGGCCCCGCCCCCTCAGAGCTCCCCCCGCGCATGCCCGATGTAGTGCCGGTGCAGCGCCCCCTCGTGGGCAAAGCCACGCCCACACTCCAAACAGCTCCAGGTGGGCGTGGCTTTCTCTGAAGTGGGCGGGGCCTGTTTGGGCGTGGCCCTGATGTGGGCGTGGCCTCTCTGGTGCCGCAGCAGCGCGGGGGAGGAGCCGAAGGGGCGGGAACAGACGTGGCAGACGAAGAGCGCCCCCCGGAGGGCGGCGCGGGCGAAGTCCCCGGGGTGCTGGCGCTTGGCGTGGCGGGCGGCGAAGGCGGGGTCCGGAAAGGTGATCAGGCACCTGTGACACCTGCGGGACCCCACACGGTCTGCGGGGACATTGGGGACACCCGTGGGTGACGGTGACACCCATAGGTGACAGTGACACCCATGGGTGACAGCCCCCACAGCACCCATGGGGACATGGGGACAGCTGGGACATCCAGGGGACACCCATGGGGACACCCTTGGGGACACCCAGATGGTCTGGGGGGGCATTGGGGACATTGGGTGACACAGTGGCACCCATGGGTGACAGGCCACAGGGCACCCATGGGGACACAGGGACAATTGGGACACCCAGAGGGTGGCACTGGACACACCCAGGGACATTTGGGGACACTCAGATGGTGTGGCGGGACTTTGGGGACAGTTGGGGACATTGGGTGACACAGTGACACCCATGGGTGACACAGAGGATCCACTCCCAGAGTGCCTATGGGGACATGAGGACAGTGGTGACACCCATGGGACACCCAGAGGGTGGCACTGGACACACCCAGGGACACTCAGGTGGTCTGGGGGCACACTGGGGACATTGGGGACACCCATATGACATGGTGGCACCCATGGGTGACAGCCTCCAGGGCACCCATGGGGACATGAGGACAGTGGTGACACCCATGGGACACTCAGAGGGTGGCACTGGACACACCCAGGGACATTTGGGGACACTCAGGTGGTCTGGGGGGACATTGCAGACATGGGTGACACGGTGACACCCATGGGTGACAGCCAGGGGGACATGGGGACACCCATAGGGACACCCAGGGGACACCCATGGGGACACAAGTGACACCTGTGGGACATGGGGACAGTGGGGACACCCACAGGGACACCGGGCCGGTCTGAGGGGACACAAGTGACACCCACGGGGACAAAGGTGACACTCACAGGGACACCCATGGGGACACGGGGTCACCCAGGGTCACCCATGGGGACATGGTGACATCAGGGACACCCACAGGGACACACCCAGGGACACATGAGGGGACACAGGGACACTCCTAGGGACAAAGGTGACACCCACAGGGACAACCCCAGGGACACGAGGACAGAGGTGACACCCATGGGGTGGCAAAGGGACACCCATGGGGACATCAGGGTCACCTATGGGGACACGGAGACACAGGTGACACCCACAGGGTCACACCCAGGGACACCTGGCCGGTCTGAGGGGACACCAGTGACACCCACAGGGACACCAGGGCCATCTAAAGGGACACAGGGACACCCAGGTCACCCACACCAGGGACACCCACAGGGACCTGGGGACATTTGTGACACCCAAGGGTCACCTATAGGGACACAGGGACAGAGGTGACACCCATGGGGACACTGGGGTCACCCACAGGGACACACCCAGGGGACACAAGTGACACCCAGGGGGTGGCACTGGGGTCACCCATGGGACCACTTGGCTGGTCTGAGGGGACAAAGGTGACACCCAGGGGACACCCAGGGGACATCAGGGTCACCTAAAGGGACATAGGGACACCCAGGTCACTCATATAGGGACAGAGGTGACACCCAGGGGGTGGCACAGGGACACCCAGGGGACACTGGGGACACGAGTGACACCCAGGGGACATGGAGGGACATTTGTGACACCCAGGGGTCACCCATGGGGGACATCAGGGACACCCACAGGGACATGGGGACACAGGTGACACCCAAGGGACACACCCAGGGGGACAGGGGTGACATCAGTGACACCTTGGGGACAATCATGGGGACAGCGGTGACACCCAGGGGTGGCACAAAGACCCCTCCCCCCTCCCAGCCCCTCCCCCCGCCCCTCCCCCACTCACACTCGGGGTTTCTGTGCCCGGGGGGGGTCCCGGCCGCCCCTCCCCCACCTCCTTCCTCTTCCTCTTCTTCCTCTTCTTCCTCTTCCGGGGGGGAGGGGCGGGCCGGGGGGGGCGGGGCCGGCTCCGACATGGCGGGGGGGCTGTGGGGGGAGGGGCGTTACCGTGGGAACCAAACCCCTCCCCCACCCCCCTCCCAGCCCCCTCCAAGCCCACCGGGGGGTCCCAACCCCCCCCCGGGACCCCCCAAACCCCCCCCCCGGGCCCGCCCCTCCCCCACCCGGCCCCTCACTCGTTGTCGCGGCCTCGTCGCGGCCCCTCCCCCCCCCCGGCGGCGGCGACTTCCGGCTTCCGGCGAGACCCTCCCCCCCCTCAAAAAGAGCTTCCGGTTCCGGTCTGGGCGATGAGAGTTGGCCACGCCCACTCCGGGTCCGCAAAGGGGCGTGGTCTGTGTATATGACGTCAGTTTCCGCCAATAGAAAAAAGGGGGCGGGGCTTGGCGGGGTGTTGGCGCCCCCTGGCGGCGGGAGCGGTCGTAGGGAAAACCCCCCAGTATAAACCAGTAAAAACCAGTTTAAATCAAACCAGTGAGGGACAGAGAGATCCAGGTCCGGATTAAACCACGCCCAGTTTGTCCCAGTTCATCCCAGTTTGTCCCAGTTCAGCCCAGTTCCTGCAAAACCCCTCCCAGTATAAACCAGTAACACCAAATCCTCTCCCAGTTTGTCCCAGTTTGTCCCAATTCCCTCCCAGTCCCTCCCAGTTTGTCCCAGTCCCTCCCAAACCCCTCCCAGTATAAACCAGTGTCCCCAAATCCCTTCCCAGTCCCTCCCAGTTCATCCCAGTCCATCCCAGTTCCCCTCAATGAACTCCCAGTGTATTTATGGCTCCCCCTGGTGGCGGCTTTGGGAACTGCAGCTCCTTCCCAGTAACTCCCAGTTTGTCCCAGTTTGTCCCAGTCCCTCCCAGACCCCCCAATCCCCTCCCAGTCCCCCCCAGTGCCCCCCAGTCCCCTCCCAGTCCCTCCCAGTCCGCCCCAGTCACTCCCAGTTACGAACGGGGGTTGTTTTTATTGCGTATCAAAGGTGGTTAAAAGGTTATTTACAGCCACACCCACTGAGGGGGCGTGGCCTCGCCCCGGGCCACGCCCTCCCCTCTCTGACGTCATCCATCGCCCCTCCCCCTGCCCCTCCCCCACCCCACCCAAAATTGTGCGCGGGGACAACGGACACGCCCCTCCCCCACCCCCATTCCCCTCCCCCACCCGCCCCTCCCCCACCCCCTCATGGCTTTCGGATTGAAACCCCCCCAAAAGGGGCGGGGCTTGGAAAAGGGGGTGTGGCCCTTTCCATGACTCCGCCCACACTCTGCTTCCCCCCAAATAAATCCCCCCCAAAATCCCCAAAAATGAAAAAAAAAAAAATCCCCAGAAATTCCCAAAAAATAAAAAATAAATCCCAAAAATGTCCCCCCAAAAATCCCCCCAAAATAATAAAAAAATCCCCCAAAAATAAAAAATTCCCCCCCAAAAATCTCAAAAAATAAAAATAAATCCCCCCAAAAAATCACTAAAAAAACCCCAACTCCCTCAAAAATGTCAAAAAATTTTAAAAAATTCCCCAATAAATCCCAAAAAAATATTAAAAAAATCCCCCCCAAAAAAGAAAAAATCCCCCAAAAAACAAACAAACAAAAAAAATCTCCCCCCAAAAAATGCCCCCACCAAAAAACAATTTCCCCAAAAATAAAAATAAATCCCCAAAAATTCCTAAAAAAAAAAAAAAAAAACCCAAAAAAATCCCCAAAAATTAAAAAAAATTTCCCCAAAAATCCTAAAAAATAATAAAAAAAAAAATTCCCACCCCAAAAAAATCCTAAAAATAATTTAAAAAAATCACCCCAAAACCTCCCAAAATTAAAAAAAAATCCCCCAAAAATCCCAAAAAATCCCCCACAATCCGCCTCGGGTGGGGTGTCGTCGCCGCCGTCCCCAAATTAAATTCTTGTCCCCGCCCCTTTTTATTCAAATGAAGAATTCCTCCTTCCTCTTGCCCCCCTCCCCCCCCAGGAACGCCTCCCGGGCCTCCCCGTGCTCCTCCAGCCCGCTGGCCTCGTGCGTCAGGTACGAGCCTGTGGGACACACCTGTGACACGCCCCGGCCACGCCCACCCCGCCCGGACACGCCCATTCCATCCCAGGACACGCCCACTTTATTCCTATTCAGGCCACGCCCATTTATCCCTTTCTGACCCAGCCCCCCGTGTCACTTCCGGGTTTTAGGCCACGCCCACTCCCACTTGGTAACGCCCATTTAGCCACAGGCCACGCCCACTTAATTCCCATTCAGGCCACGCCCCTTTATCCCTTTCTGACCAGCCCCCAGTGGCACTTCCGGGTTTAGGCCACGCCCACTTAAGCTCCACCCCTTTTCCATTAAGTCCCGCCCCCTCATAATTCACCTATTTAATACTTAACCCTTGAAGCCCTTCCCACCTCAAGCCACGCCCCTTTTAGACTCCACCCTGTCCCATTTAACCCTTAAAGCTCCGCCCACACCAAACTCCGCCCCTTCCTGACTTAATCCTTTATTTATCCCAAAGCCCCGCCCACCACAAGCCCCACCCCTGGAGACCCCACCCCTTTCCTATTTAGCCCCGCCCACCACAAGCCACGCCCATTTTAACCCCTCCCATTTCCTATTTAATGTCCCAAGCCCCGCCCACCACAAGCCACGCCCCTTTCCTTTAACCCATTCCAACCCCCTCCACCCCAAGCCACGCCCACTTAACAAACCCCGCCCATTTTACCAACCCCCGCCCACTCTTTATGACCCCACCCACTCCCTCAAATCCCACCCACTTTTCCCAAGCCCCGCCCACCTTTCTGCCGCACGGAGCACCAGAGCAGCGCCCCCAGCAGGAGCAGCAGCAGGAAAACCAGCAGGGCCAAGGCCCCGCCCACCACGGCGAACGGCCCCGCCCCCTGCGCCGCCACCACCGCCCCGGGGTCTGCGGGAGAGGGCGGGGCACAGGTGGGGACAGGTACCCCCCAGGTGTGTCCCAGGTGTGTGGGTGTGGTCCCATCCATCCCCAGGTGTGTCCCAGGTGTCCCCAGGTGTGTCCCAGGTGTGTCCCAGGTGTGTCCCACCTCCACCCAGCTCCTCCCAGGTGCCCCTCATCTATCTCCAGGTGTGCCCAGCTGTGTGGGCGTGGCCCCAGGTGTGTTAAGGTGTGTCCTAAGTGTGCCCAGGTGTGTCCTCACCCATCTCCAGCTCCCACAGGTGTGTCCCAGGTGTGTCCCAGGTATATCCCACCTGTCCCCAGGTGTGCCCCATTGCACCCACCTGTCCCAGGTGTATTCCCAGGTACCATAGGTGTATCCCAGGTGTGTCCCAGGTGTGTCCCAGGTGTGTCCCGCCCATTCCCAGCTCCTCCCAGGTGTGTCCCAGGTCCCCCCAGGTGTGTCCCAGGTGTGTCCCACTGCCCCCAAGTGCCTCCCACCTGTCCCGGGTGTGCCCCAGGTGTGCCCCCACCTATCCCCATGTATCTCCAGCTCCTCCCACCTGTCCCAGGTGTATCCCAGGTGTACCCACCTGTCCCAGGTGTGTCACTCACCATACACCACCAGCACGTAGGTGTCCATGGCCCGGCCGTGGGCGTTGCCCACCTGGCAGGTGTAGGAGCCGTTGTCCTGCGGGCCCAGCCCGGGCAGGGTCAGCCGGGCGCCCTCGGCCCTGGCCCGGGCAGGTAACGACTCGTTCCCGCGGCTCCACGTCACCTCCGTGGGGCTGTGGACACACCTGGGGGTCACCTGGAGGGGTGTGGCTAAAGGGGGCGGGGCTAAAGGGGGCGTGGCTCACCGCGGGTTGCCGTTGAAGGCGCAGGTGAGCACCAGGGTGTCGCCCTCGCGGAGGACGCTCTGGGACGGCTGGATGCGCGCCGAGGGCGGGTCTGGGGGGGGACACCTGTCAGGTACCTGGGCGCACACCTGGGTACACCTGGGTGCACCTGGTGACACCTGAGATGCACCTGAGATGCACCTGGGTACACCTGGTGGCACCTGGTGGCACACCTGGGTACACCTGGCTGTACCTGGTGACACCTAAGATGCACCTGGATGCACCTGGTGACACACCTGGTGGCACCTGGGCACACCTGGTGCACCATACTGGGCTTTAACCCATTCCCAGTATAAACCAGTATATCCCAGTCCCATCCCAGTCCCTCCCAGTCCCCCCATACAAAGTCATAACTCCATCCCAGTGCCCCATAGAAGAACATAACCCATTCCCAGTACAAACCAGTCTATCCCAGTCCCTCCCAGTCCCTCCCAATCCATCCCAGTCCATCCCAATCCCATTCCAGTGCCCCCATATGATCCCATACAAAGTCATAACTCTGTCCCAGTGCTCCGTACTGGGTTATAACCCATTCCCAGTATAAACCAGTATATCCCAGTCCCTCCCAGTCTATCCCAGTCCCCTCCCAGTCACTCCCAGTCCCTCCCAATCCCCTCCCAGTGGCTCCCAGTCCCCTCCCAGTGCCCCCATAGGAGCCCATACAAGCCTGTAACTCAATCCCAGTATATCCCAGTGCCCCGTACTGGGTTATAACCCATTCCCAGTATAAACCAGTCTATCCCAGTCTATCCCAGTCTGTCCCAGTGCTCTCACACTGCACGTCCAGCTGGTACTGTGTCTGGCGGCGCTGTCCCCGGGCCAGGGCCGGGTGCGTGGCCTCGCAGGTGACGATGGCCCCGTGGTCCCGGCGCTCCACGGGCAGGCGCAGGACGCTGCGCTGCCAGAACACCTTCCCCTCCTGGCCCTGAGAGCTGTCACCTGGAGGGGACAGACAGGGGACAGGGGGACAGACAGGGGACAGACAGGGGACACCGAGGGGATAGAGAGGGGACAGACAGGGGACAGGGGACAGGGAGGGGACAGGGGACACCCAGGGGACACAGGGATAGAGAGGGGACAGACAGGGGACAGACAGGGGACAGACAGGGGACACAGGGATAGAGAGGGGACAGACAGGGGACAGGGGACAGGGAGGGGACAGGGGACACCCAGGGGACATGGGGACAGACAGGGGGACATGGGACAGGGAGGGGACAGGCGACACAGAGGGGACAGGGGACAGACAGGGGACAGGGGGGACACAGGGATATGGGGACAGACAGGGGACACAGGGACAGGGGACACACAGGGGACAGGGGACATGGGGACAGACAGGGGGACATGGGGACACCCAGGGGACATGGGGAGAGGGGGGACATGGGGACACAGGGGGAACAGGGGGACAGACAGGGGACACAGGGACAGGGGACACACAGGGGACATGGGACAGACAGGGGACAGGGGACACAGGGGACATCGAGGGGACAGGGGACACAGGGGACACAGAGGGGACAGGGGACAGAGAGGGGACAGAGAGGACACAGGGACATTTGGATAGACAGGGGACAGAGACAGGACACACAGGGGACACGGGGACAGACAAGGACAGATAGGGAGACAGGGGACAGACAGGGGACAGGGGACAGACAGGGGGACACATGGGGCACACAGGGGACATGGGACACAGAGAGGACAGGGGACACAGGGGGGACACAGGGATATAGGGACACACAGGGGACAGGGAACAGACAGGGCACATGGGGGGACAGGGGATAGACAGGGGGACACAGGGGACAGACAGGGGACATAGAGGGGACATAGGGACAGGGGACAGACAGGGGGACATGGGACAGGGAGGGGACAGGCGACACAGAGGGGACATGGGGACACCAAGGAGACATGGGGACAGGGGACACCCAGGGGACAGAGGACAGGGGGACACAGGGGACACCAAATGTCACCACAGCCCCTGTCCCCACCTCCATTGGTGTCCCCAGGTACCCCCCAGGTGTGTCCCCAGCCCCTCCCTGCAGTGTCCCCATCTATCCCCAAGCACCCCCAGGTGTCCCCAGGTGTGTCCCCAGGTGTCCCCAGGTATCCCCAGGTATCCCAGGTGTGTCCCCAGGTGTGTCCCCAGGTGTGTCCCCAGGTGTGTCCCCAGGTACATCCCCAGCCCCTCCCCGCAGTGTCCCCAGGTGTCCCCAGGTGTGTCCCCAGGTGTCCCCGGGTATCCCCATCTATCCCCAGGTGTGTCCCCAGGTGTCCCCAGGTGTATCCCCAGGTGTGACCCCAGGTGTGTCCCCAGGTACATCCCCAGCCCCTCCCCGCAGTGTCCCCAGGTGTCCCCAGGTGTCCCCAGGTGTGTCCCCAGGTGTGTGACTCACCTGGCAGCTCGCGGCGGTCGCGGTACCAGCGCAGGGTCGCCAGGGGGCGCGCGCGGGGCACGAGGCAGGTGAGCTCCAGCTCCGCCCCCTCCACCGCCAGAGCGCGCGCCTCCACCAGGGGGGGCTCGGGGGGGACTGGGGGGGGACAGACAGGGGACAAACAGGGGACAGGGGGGACAGACATGGGGACAGGGGACACGGGGACAAACAGGGGACAGGGGACACACAGGGGACAGAGACGGGACAGGGGACAGACAGGTGAGAGCCAGGGGACAGGTGACACAGGGACAGGGGGACATGGGGATAGAGAGGGGACACACAGGGGACAGAGGGGACATGGGGACAGGGACATGGGGACAGTGAGAGGACAGGGAGGGGACAGAGAGGGGACACACAGGGGACAGTGGGAAAGAGAGAGGGACAGAGGGGACATGGAGATAGAGAGGGGACACACAGGGGACAGAGGGGACATGGGGACAGGGGCATGGGGACAGTGAGGGGACAGGGGGGAGACAGAGAGGGGATATGGGGACAGACAGGGGGACACGAGGGACACAGAGGGGAACAGGGACACACAGGGGACAGAGACAGGGACAGACAGGGGGACAGAGAGGGGACAGACATGGGGACACACAGGGGACATGGGGACATGGGGACAGGTAGGGGATAGAGGGACAGACAGGGGACAGAGGGACATGGGGACATGGGGACAGGGAGGGGACAGGGGACAGACAGGTGAGAGCCAGGGGACAGGTGACACGGGGACACACAGGGGACAGGAGATAGAGACAGGGACAGACAGGGGGACAGGGAGGGGACAGAGGGGACAGGGAGGGGACAGAGGAACATATGGGGGACAGGGGGACACAGGGGACACAGAGGGGACAGGGGGACAAGGAGGGGACACACAGGGGATAGACAGGGACAGGGACACACAGGTGACATGGGGGACATTGGGGACACAGAGGGGACAGGGAGGGGATAGACAGGGACAGGGACATGGGGACACACAGGTGACATTCAGGTGACATCCAGGGGACACAGGTAAAGGTCGGGGGGGACAGAAGGACAAAGGGACAAAGGGACAAAGAGAGAAGGGCGGGGGGACAAAGGGACAGGTGTCAGCACAGGTGGCACCTGTCCCCAGGTGTCCCCAGGTGTGTCCCCAGGTGTGTCCAGGTGCCACCAGGTGCCCCCCCAGGTGTCCCCAGGCAGGGGGAGGGGACACCAGGATGTGGCTTTGGGCGTGTCACAGGTGGCCGAGGCACAGGAAGTGACGGCCACCACCGTGTCCCCAGGTGTGCCCAGGTGACCCCAGGTGACCTCAGGTGTCCCCAAGCAGGAGGAGGTGACACCAGGACCTGGTTTTAAGTGACGTGAGGGGGGGAATTGTCACCACATCCTTGTCCCCAGGTGTCCCCAGGTGTCCCCATTGGGTCCAGGTGCCCCCAGGTGCGTTCAGGTGTCACCCAGGTGTGTTTTAGGTGTGTCTCCAGGTGTCCTCAGGTGCCCCCAGTTGTGTCCAGGTGCCACCAGGTGTCCCCAGGTGTCCCCAGGTGTGCCCAGGTGTCCCCAGGTGTCCCCAGGTGTCCCCAGGTGTGTCACATACCCAGGACAGTCAGGGTGGCGATCTGGTGGTGGGTGTCGTCGGCGTAGAGCTGACAGAAATACCCCTGTGTGATGTGTCCCCTGTCCCCCAGGTGTCCCCAGGTGTGCCCAGGTGTCCCCAGGTGTGCCCAGGTGTCCCCAGGTGTGTCACATACCCAGGACAGTGAGGGTGGCGATCTGGTGGTGGGTGTCGTCGGCGTAGAGCTGACAGAAATACCCCCCCTCGTCCTCCAGCCGGGCCCGGGCCAAGCGCAGCCGGAGCCGCCGCCGGCTGAACTCGGCCAGCTCGAAACGCTCGTCCTTCAGCGCTGGGGACAATGACAGTGGGGACAGCAGTGTCACCTGAGAGGTGACAGACCCCCCATGGTGACCCCCAGCTCGAAACGCTCGTCCTTCAGCGCTGGGGACAATGACAGGAGTGTCACCTGAGGGGTCACAGACCCCTCATCATCACCCCCAGCTCGAAACGCTCGTCCTTCAGCGCTGGGGACAATGACAGTGGGGACAGGAGTGTCACCTTGGGGACAGCAGTGTCACCTGAGAGGTGACAGACCCCCCCATGGTGACCCCCAGCTCGAAACACTCGTCCTTCAGCGCTGGGGACAAGGGGGACAATGTCACCTGAGGGGTCACAGGGTCATGGGGACACCCACAGACCCCCCAGTGCCTTGGGGACATGGGGACATGGGGACAGGGACAGGAGTGTCACCCATGGGGTCATAGGGACACCCCATGGTGACCCCCAGCTCGAAACGCTCGTCCTTCAGCGCTGGGGACAGTGACAATGGGGACACCAGTGTCACCAACAGGGTCATTGGGACACTCACAGACCCCTCATGGTCACCCCCAGACCCCCCAGTGCCTTGGGGACAATGGTGTCACTTGTGGGGTCACACACAGAGCCCCCATGGTGACCCCCAGCTCGAAACGCTCGTCCTTCAGCGCTGGGGACAAGGACAGTGGGGACAGGAGTGTCACCTTGGGGACAGCAGTGTCACCTGAGGGGTCACAGGGACACTCACAGAGCCCCCATGGCCCAGGGACAATGGGGACATGAGGACAGGGACAGCAGTGTCACCTCTGGGGTCATGGGGACACCCACAGACCCCTCATGGTCACCCCCAGACCCGATATCTCCCCAGAGTCCTCAGTGTCCCCTCAATGTCCCCAGTGTCCCAAACGTCCCCCCAGTGTCCCCAATGTCCCCAACATACTCCCAGTGTCCCCAATATCCCCTCAATGTCCCCAATGTCCCCTCAATGTCCCCAACGTCCCCAAATGTCCCCAATATCCTCAAAGTGTCCCCAGGTGTCCCCAAAGTGTCTTCAGGTGTCCCCAACGTCCCCAACATCCCCAATGTCCCCAACGTCCCAAGCATCCCCTCAATGTCCCCAATATCCTCAAATGTCCCCAATGTCCTCAAAGTGTCCCCAGGTGTCCCCAATGTCCCAAATGTCCTCAAAGTCCCCAAGGTGTCCCCCTGTCCCCCTTCACCATGGGTGTCATTGAACTCCAATATCTCCAATGTCCCCCCAATGTCCCCAATGTCCCTTCATTGTACCCAGATGTCCCTAATGTCCCCAAGGTGCCCCTAATGTCCCCAAGGTGTCCCCAATGTCCCCAAGATCCCCAACATGCATTTCATGTCCCCAAAGTGTCCCCAAAGTCCCCTCACTGCGGGTGCCGTTGAACCCCAACACCCCCTCAGTGTCCCCAGGTGTCCTCAATGTCCCCAGGTGTCCCCCAGGTGTCCCCAGGTGTCTCCAGTGTCCCCAGGTGTCCCCTGTCCCCTCACCGCGGGTGCCGTTGAACCCGAACCCCCTCTCAGTGTCCCCAGGTGTCCCCCCAGGTGTCCCCAGGTGTCCCCAGTGTCCCCCAGGTGTCCCCAGGTGTCCCCAGTGTCCCCCAGGTGTCCCCCAGGTGTCCCCAGGTGTCCCCAGGTGTCCCCAGTGTCCCCCAGGTGTCCCCTGTCCCCTCACCGCGGGTGCCGTTGAAGAAGAGCGTCTGCCGGGCCGGGTTCTGGATGACCACGATGGAGCCGTCGTACCTGTGCAGGTGACAGGTGATCTCGGCCGTGCCCCCCTCCAGCACCGTCACGTTCTCTGCCTGCACCTCCTGGGCCTGCCCTGGGGACGGGGACAGGGACAGGGACATGTCACCATGGGGACAGGGGACACCTGGGACACCCACAGGTGACACCTGGGACAGGTGACAGTGACAGGTGATCTCGGCCGTGCCCCCCTCCAGCACCTCCTGGGCCTGTCCTGGGGACGGGGACACCAAATGTCACCTTGGGGACACCCTGGGGACACCTGGGACACCCACAGGTGACACCTGGGACAGGTGACAGTGACAGGTGATCTCGGCCGTGCCCCGCTCCAGCACCGTCACGTTCTCTGCTTGGACTTCCTGGGCCTGTCCTGGGGACGGGGACACCAAATGTCACCCAAATGTCACCCAAATGTCACCCTGGGGACACCCACAGGTCACCATGGGGACAGAGGACACCCAGGTGAGACCTGGGACAGGTGACAGTGACAGGTGATCTCGGCCGTGCCCCCCTCCTGCATCTCCTGGGCCTGTCCTGGGGACGGGGACACCAAATGTCACCCAAATGTCACCCAAATGTCACCCTGGGGACACCTGGGACACCTGAGACACCTGGGACAGGTGATCTCGGCCGTGCCCCCCTCCAGCACCTCCTGGGCCTGTCCTGGGGACAGGGACACCAAATGTCACCTTGGGGACACTTGGGACATCCAGGGGACACCCAGAGGGGACAGGGGACACTAACGGGTCACCGTGGGGACATGGGACATGGGGACACAGGGACAGGGTCACAACAGGGAACAGGGGACACTCAGGAGGGACATGGGGACACAGGGACACCCAGAGGTCACCGTGGGGACATCCAGGGGACACCAGGAGGGGACAGGGGACACGGGGACACAGGACAGGGACACCCAGAGGCCACCATGGGGACACAGGACAGGTGACAGGTGACACGGGGACACAGGGAC
This sequence comes from Zosterops lateralis, assembly GCF_965231275.1. Taxonomy (NCBI): domain Eukaryota; kingdom Metazoa; phylum Chordata; class Aves; order Passeriformes; family Zosteropidae; genus Zosterops; species Zosterops lateralis. Next base: position 252,658 of record NC_139791.1, read on the forward strand.
AGGGGACACGGGGACATGGGGACAGGAGACACAGGACAGGGACACCAAGAGGTGACCAGGGACACAGGACAGGTCACTGTAGGGGATAAGGGACAGGGGACACAGGACATGAGGACAGGGTGACCACAGGGGACAGGGGACACAGGGTCACCATGGAGGACACAGGACATGGGGACAGGGGACACACACAGGTCATTGTGGGGACAGTGACGGGTCACCAGGAGGGGACAAGTGACATGCACAGGTCACCAGAGGGGACAGGGACACCCAGAGGTCACCAGGAGGGGACAGGGGACAACAGGGGACACAGGACAGGGTCACCACAAGGGACAGGGGACACCCAGAGGTCACTGTGGGGACACTGAGAGTCACCAGAGGGGACAAGGGACACTGATGGGTCACCAGGGACACACAGAGGGCACCAGGAGGGGACAGGGGACATGGGGACACAGGACAGGGACACCATGAGGGACACAGGACATGGGGACACGGTCACTATGGGGGACATGGGGACACTGACAGGTCACCAGGAGGGGACAGGGGACACCATGAGGTGACCAGGAGGGGACAGGGGACACAGGACATGGGACATGGGGTCACTATTGGGGACATGGGGACAGGGGACACTGACAGGTCACCAGGAGGGGACAGGGGACATGGGGACACCATGAGGGACACAGGACATGGGGACACGGTCACTATGGGGGACACGGGGACAGGGGACACCCAGAGGTCACCGTGGGGACACTGACGGGTCACCAGGGACACCCAGAGGTGACCAGGAGGGGACAGGGGACAACAGGACATGGGTCACCACAAGGGAGACAGGTGACAAAAGGGGAAAGGTGACATGGGGACACAGGACAGGGTCACAATGAGGGACAGGTGACAACAGGGTGACAACAGGGTGACAACAGGGTGACAAGGACACCAAGAAAACCATCCCTGAGCTGCTGGGGACACCTGGGGACACCTGGGGGACATTTGGGGACACTTGGGGACAGTGACAGCAGGGCCACCTCACCTGGGATGGGGACAGGGACAGGGTGACACAGGGGAGGTGACAATGAGGTGACAATGAAGTGACATTAAGGGGGGAGGTGACAAAAAGTGACAATAAAGTGACAAAAGGTGACAATATGGTGACATTAAGGGGGAGGTGACACAGGTGACAATAAGGTCACAGAAAGGTGACACAGGTGACAATCAGGTGACAAAAAGTGACAATAAGGTGACAAAAGGTGACAATAAAGTGACATTAAAGGGGGGGAGGTGACAAAAAGGTGACAAAAGTGACAATGAGGTGACATTAAAGGGGGGGGGGAGGTGACACCCCATTTTTGCCGACTCAGCACATTCCCTCCCCTCCCCCACACCCCCCCCCCCGGCCCCTCCCCCACCCCTCAAGGTCACCCCAATGTCCCCGCGGGGGGTGGGGGAGGGGCGGGGGACAAGGGACACTTTGTGTGTCCCCAAGGGGGGGGGGAGGGGACAATGGGGCCCTTCAGGGCCACCCCCGCCCTGGGGACACTCGGGGACACTTGGGGACACTCGGGGACAGCCCCGGGTGGCACCTCCTGGGGGGGGGAGGGGAGGGGGGGGAGGGGACAGTGACATTGTCACCCCTGGGGGGGGTGGGGGGGACATTGGGGGGACAAAAAATCCAAATAAAACCCCAAAAAACCCCAAAAAGTGACAAAAAAAATCCCAAAATTATCAATGGGGACATTGGGGGGGGTTTGGGGACACTGAGGTGACACTGAGGTGACAAAACCACCCCAAAAAGGGACAAAAAAACTCCAAAAAAGGGACAAAAAAATCCCAAAATTATCAATGGGGACATTGGAGGGGGTTGGGGACATTTAGGGGACAAAAAAAACCCCAAAAAATACAATAAAAAATACAAAAAAAAGGAAAAAAAAAACAAAAAAAAATCAAGGTGAGGGTGGGGGAGGGGCGGGGGGGGGTGACATCCGCAGAATTGTCGCCAAGGGGGGGGAGGGGACATTTGAGGGGGGGGGGGGACACAGGGTGGGGGAGGGGCTGCGGCAGCGATTTTGGGGAGGGGGGAGGGGAAAATGCGGGTTTGGGGTTTTTTTTGGGGAGGAAAGGGTTAAAAATTGGGGAGGAAAGGGTTAAAAATGGTTTAAAAAATTGTTAAAAAATGGTAAAAAAATTGTTTAAAAATTGGTTAAAATTTGTGGGGGGGAGGAGGGGGTTAAAATAGGTTAAAAATGGTTTAAAAATGGTTTTAAATTGTTTAAAAAATTGTTAAAAAATTGTTTAAAAATTGGTTAAAAATTTGGGGTCGAAGGGGTTAAAAATGGAAAAAAATATTGTTAAAAATGGTTTAAAAATTGGTTAAAAAATTGTTTAAAAATTGTTAAAATTTGGGGGGAGGAGGTTAAAATTTGGAGGGGGAGGGGCTTCAGAATTTAAAAAAAAATTGGGGGGAGAGGGGGTTAAAAAATGGTTAAAAATGGTTTAAAAATGGTAAAAAATGGTAAAAAAATAGTTTAAAAAATTTTTAAAATTTGGGGGGGGGTTAAAAATTTGTTAAAAATTTGGGGGGAGGGGATTAAAAATTAGGGGGGAGGAGGAGGTTAAAAAATGGGTTAAAAATGGTTAAAAATTGGGAATGAAGGGGTTAAAAATGGTAAAAAAATTGTTAAAAATTTTGGGGGAGGGGATTAAAAATTGGGGAGGGGGGAGGGGGTTAAAAAATGGCCAAAAATTAGGGGGGAGGGGGTTAAAAATGGTTAAAAAATGGTTTAAAAAATCGTTAAAAATTGTTAAAAATATGTTAAAAAATTTGTTAAAAAATTGGGGAGGGGGTTAAAAATTTGTTTAAAAAATTGGGGATGGGGTTAAAAATTTGGGGAGGGGGTTTTAAAAATTTGGGGGGTCGAGGGGGTTAAAATTTGGAGGCCATTTAAAGGGGGTGGGGGAGGGGTAAAAATGCGGATTTTTTTTTGGCGATTTTTCGGGGGATTTTTTCCGGGTTTTTTTTTTGGAGGGGAGGGGGATTAAAGGGGGAATTTGGGGAGGGGTCGCTCACCGTGTCCCGCCGCCCAGAGCAGCAGCAGCAGCGCGGGGGGGGCGCTGCCAGGCGGGGGCTTCATGGCGCTCCCTCCTCCCCACCTGGACCGGAGAGAAGAGAAGGGATTTTTTCCCCAGATAATGAGATGCTAATGAGATGCAAATGAGATGCCGGAGGACGGGCCAATGGCAGGGGGAGGAGGAGGGAGAGGGGAGGGGGGTGGGGATAAAAATGGGAAAAAATAAAGGGGGAAAAAATGGGAAAAAAATGAGGAAAATAAAGGGAAAAATGGGAAAAAAATGGGGGATGAGGAGGGGGGGAGGATTTGGGGACCCCAAAAAGGGGGTTTGGGGATTTTAAAGGGGAATTGGGGGGTTTTAAGGGAAATTTGGGATTTTAAAGGGGATTTGGGGGACCCCAAAAGGGAAATTGGGGATTTTAAAGGGGAATTGGGGTCTTTAAGGGGGGATTTGGGATCCTAAGGGGGGAATTGGGGATCCCAAAGGGGGTTTGGGGACCCCCAAAGGAGGAATTGGGGTCTTTAAGGGGGAATTTGGGACCCCAAAAGGGAAATTGAGGATTTTAAGGGGGGATTGGGGGCAATAAAGGGGGTTTGGGGACCCCAAAAGGGAAATTTGGGATCTTAAGGGGGTTTGGGGATCCCAAAAGGGAAATTAGGGATTTTAAAGGGGAATTTGGGTCTTTAAGGGGGGATTTGGGATCCTAAGGGGGGAATTGGGGATCTTAAGGGGGGGTTTGGGGACCCCAAAGGAGGAATTGGGGTCTTTAAGGGGGAATTGGGGATTTTAAGGGGGGATTAGGGGCAATAAAGGGGGTTTGGGGATCTTAAAGGGGGATTTGGGATCCCAAAAGGGGAATTGGGGATCCTAAAGGGGGTTTGGGGACCCTAAAGGGTCATTGGGGACCCCAAAGGGGTTGGGGACACCCCCGGGTGACACTTGGACACCCCAAAGGGAGTTTGGGGGACACCAAGGGACATTGGGACACCCCAAAAGGGGTTTGGGGACCCTAAAAGGGGGGTTGGGGACACCAAAGGGGGTTTTGGGGACATTGGGACACCCCAAAATGTGACAAGGACACTCCAAAGGGGCTTTGGGGACACCAGGACCCCCCAAAACACAACGAGGACCCCCCAAAGTGACCCCAAAAAGGAGCCCTGGGGTGTCCCCCGGGTGTCCCCCGGGTGTCCCCCGGGTGTCCCCTGGGTGTCCCCATGTCCCCGGGGGGGTTCGGGGTGTCCCCCGGGTGTCCCCCGGGTGTCCCCTGGGTGTCCCCATGTCCCCGGGGGGGTCGGGGGGGGGTCCGGTCCCGTTTCCCCGGTAACGGCGGCCCCGGGGGTGGGGGAGGGGCGGACAAAGGCGGCTCAGAGCGGGAACAGCCGCGCCATTGAGGGGGGGAGGGGCGGGGGGGACACCCCGGGGACAGCGCGGGGACACCCTGGGGACACCCCGACGGCCACCGGGGACTGGGGACAGCGCGGGGACACAACGGGGACACCCCGGGGACACCCTTGGGGGCAATTTGGGGACATCAGGGACACTCCTAGGGACATCTTGGGGACCAGTCCAGCCTTGGGGACACTCCAGGGACACTTTGGGGACATCAGGGACACGTTGGGGACTTTGGGGACATCCCCAGGGGGGTCCCCAATGGCCACCGAGGATTGGGGACATTGGGCACATTGGGGACACTTTGGGGACACCCCTGGGGACACTTTGGGGACATTGGGGACATCCCCAGGGGGGTCCTCAATGGCCACCAGGGATTGGGGACACCCTGGGGACATCAGGGACACCCTGGGGACACCCTGGGGACACTTTGGGGACATTGGGGACACCCCAACAGCCACCCCGAGGCTTGGGGACACCTTGGGGACACCCTGGGGACACTTTGGGGACAATCTGGGGACCAGTCCAGCCTTGGGGACACCCTGGGGACACTTTGGGGACATTCCCAGGGGGGTTCTCAATGGCCACTGGGGCTTGGGGACACTGGGGACACTTTGGGGACACCAGGGACACTTTGGGGACATTCTGGGGACAATCTGGGGACCAGTCCAGCCTTGGGGACACCTTGGGGACACTTTGGGGACACTCTGGGGACAATTTTGTCCAAAAATGGGGGGAAAACGAGTAAATTTGTGTCCAAAATGGGGTAAAATGGGAAAAAATTGTCAAAAATGGGGATAAAAAGGAGGGAAAATGGGAAAAAATTGCATCCAAAATGGGGTAAAATGAGAACAAAAAAAAAAAAAAAAGAAGATTAAGGGGGATAAATTGTGTCCAAAATGGGGAAAATTTGGAATAAATTGTGTTCAAAATGGGGGGAAAATGGGAATAAATGGGGATTATGGAGAGAAATGGGGGGAAATGGGGATAAATTGTGTCCAAAATGGGAAAAAAATGTGTCAAAACTGGGGAAAAATGGGGAAATTTGGATCAAATCGTTTCTCAAAAGGGATAAACTCACAACAAACCGGCCAAATTCGGCCTAAAACGTTTCACAGCGAGGCTTAAACAAGACAAAACGAGGTTCAAACAAAACGATTTATTAATAAAAAAATAAACAAACTGAGAACTGAAGCGTCGGCACCAAAACCCACCTTTAATTTCTGCATCTTTTATCTCAAATCTCCCTCACGGGGATGAGTCCAGACCCTAAAAAAAAAGGATTTTTAGCGGGTTGAGAGTGGAAAATCCCCACAGATCGATGGTTTATGGTGATTTTTGTGTCTTTTTCTCCTCAGGGGGAATTTTGAGCCGCAGAACCGGCCCCGCCACCGCCCCGGGCCCGGGAGGGACAAATGGAAAACGCTGCCGCACCTTTGGGTGCGCCGGGAACACCTTTGGGTGCCCGGGAACACCTTTGGCTGCGAAATAAAACCTTTAAAGAGGAGATTGAGGTTTGTCTGTGGGGATGGGACCCTCAGCACCTCCAACCCTGAGGGGCGAACCCGCTCAAACCGCTACGAGGAGAACACGGAGAGGGTCAGAATGATCCGAAGAGGCGTATGGAGGTTGAAATGAGGCGGTAAAAGAGGAAAATTCGCTATTAAAAGCGGATTTGGAGGAGCCGCCGCCGCCGCCTCCTTCCCCCTGAGGCGCCGAGGACAAAATGGCGGCCGCCGCCTCAGGCGGGTTTCCCGCCCTTTGCGGAGGCCACGCCCCTGAAGCGGAATTGACCAATCAGAGCGCGGCGCTGGGGGCTCGGCCCCGCCCCTAAAGCGGAATTGCCTAATCAGAGCGCGGCATTGGGGGGCTCGGCCCCGCCCCCTCCCCGCGAGCCCGGAGGGCGGCGCCGCCGTGAGGGGGAAAAGTTCATTGAGGTAAAAATTGGGAGTTTTGAGGTTAAAATTGTAGGTTTTGAGGTTAAAAATGCCGTTTTTGAGGTAAAAATTGCGGGTTTGAGGTAAAAAATGCGGTTTTGAGGTTAAAAATGCGGTTTTGAGGTTAAAAATACAGTTTTTGAGGTAAAAATGCAGTTTTTGAGGTAAAAATGCAGTTTTTGAGGTAAAAAACGCGGATTTTGAGGTAAAAAGTGCAGATTTTGAGGTTAAAAATAAAGGTTTTGAGGGTAAAAATGCGGTTTTGAGGTTAAAAATGCAGGTTTTAAGATTAAAAATGCGATTTTGAGGTAAAAACTGCGGTTTTGAGGTAAAAATTGTAGTTTTTGAGGTTAAAAATGCAGCTTTTGAGGTAAAAAGTGCAGGCTTTGAGGTAAAAAATGCAGTTTTGAGGTTAAAAATGCAGTTTTGAGGTTAAAAATGCTGTTTTGAGGTAAAAAATGCGGTTTTGAGGAAAAAATGCAGTTTTGAGGTTAAAAATTAGGGTTTTGAGGTTAAAAATGCGGTTTTGAGGTAAAAACTGCAGTTTTTGAGGTTAAAAATACGATTTTGAGGTTAAAAATGCGGTTTTGAGGTTAAAAATGCAGTTTTGAGGTAAAAATTGCGGTTTTGAGTTAAAAAGTGCGGTTTTGAGGTAAAAATGCAGTTTTTGAGGTAAAAACAGTTTTTGAGGTAAAAAGTGCAGGCTTTGAGGTTAAAACTGCAGTTTTTGAGGTAAAAAATGCAGTTTTTGAGGTAAAAACTGAGGTTTTGAGGTTAAAACTGCACTTTTTGAGGTTAAAATTACGATTTTGTGGTTAAAAATGCGGTTTTGAGTTAAAAATTGTAGTTTTTGAGGTTAAAAATACGATTTTGAGGTTAAAAATGCAGTTTTGAGGTTAAAATGCGGTTTTGAGGTAAAAAAATGCGGTTTTTGAGGTGAAAATTGTGGCTTTGAGGTTAAAAATGCAGTTTTTAAGTAAAAATTGCGGTTTTGAGGTAAAAAATGCGGGTTTAAGGTAAAAATTGTAGGTTTTGATGTAAAAATGCAGGTTTTGAGTTTATAAATGCGGTTTTGAGGTAAAAAATGCAGTTTTGAGGTAAAAATTAGGTTTTTGAGGTAAAAACTGTGGGTTTTGAGGTTAAAAATGCGGTTTCGAGGTAAAAATGAGGTTTTGAGGTTAAAAAATGCAGGTTTTGAGGTTAAAAATGCGGTTTTGAGGTAAAAAATTGTAGTTTTTGAGTTTATAAATGCGGTTTGAGGTTAAAAATGCGGTTTCGAGGTAAAAATGTGGTTTTGAGGTTAAAAAATGCAGTTTTTGAGGTAAAAAGTGCAGGTTTTGAGGTTAAAAATGTGGGTTTTGAGGTTAAAAGTAAAGGTTTTGAGGTTAAAAATACGATTTTGAGGTTAAAAATGCGGTTTTGAGGTAAAAATTGCAGGTTTTGAGGTTAAAATTGTAGTTTTTGAGGTTAAAACTGCGGTTTTGAGGTAAAAATTGTAGTTTTTGAGGTTAAAATTCTAGTTTTTGAGGTTAAAAATGCAGGTTTTGAGGTTAAAAATGCGGTTTTGAGGTTAAAAAATGCGGTTTTGAGGTTAAAATGGAGATTTTGATGTAAAAAACGGTGGTTTTGAGGTAAAAATTAGGTTTTTGAGGTAAAAACTGAAGTTTTTGAGGTAAAAATTGCAGGTTTTGAGTTTATAAAGGCGGTTTGAGGTAAAATAATGCAGTTTCGAGGTAAAAATACGGTTTTGAGGTAAAAATGTGTTTTTTTGAGGTTAAAAATGCAGTTTTGAGGTAAAAATTAGGTTTTTTGAGGTAAAAAGTGCAGATTTTGAGGTTAAAAATGCACTTTTTGAGGTAAAAATTGCGGTTTTGAGGTAAAAAATGCAATTTATGAGGTAAAAAATCACGACGTTTGGGACCAGAATCTGATTTTGGCACAAACTCATCGTTTTTTGTGGTAAAACTTTACTTTTTCTGAGAAAAAATTATTTTTAAGCGGTTTAGACCCAAAAACCGCATGAAAACCACAAAATTGTCTTTAAAAATTCCACATTTTCCTCTTGAAAATCTGTTTTCTGCTCAGACTTGGCCCCTTCGCCCAGAAATTCTGATAAAAATTGGGATTTTGGGATAAAAAAGTGGCTTTTTTGGGTTCTAAATAAGTTTTTTTTTTTTCCAACTGAAGGTTTGCAATCCCTGATAAAGTCCCAGATTGGGATAAAACTTTTTTTTAAAAATAAAAATCCACATTTTTTTTGAAATTCTGTAACACTGAAACATTTCCCCCCAAATTTCCCCATTTTGGGTGTTTTTTCCTCAAATTTCCCCATTTTTTCGGTGTTTTTTCCACAAACTTGGGGTGTTTTTTCTTCAAATTTCTCAAATTTTTGGTGTTTTTTGCCCTAATTTTGGGTTTTTCCGAATTTTGGGTGGTTTTTCCCCCAAATTTTGGGCGTTTTTCCCTTTAAATTTCCCCAAATTTGAGTTTTTTCCCCTCAAACTGTGGGTGTTTTTTCTTTGAAATTTCAGGTGGTTTTCTTTTAAATTTTGGGTGGTTTTTTTTCCTTCAAATTTTGCATGTTTTTTCCTCAATTTTTGGATGTTTTTTCCTCAATTTTTGGGTGATTTTTTCCCTCAACTTTCCCTAATTTTGGGTGGGTTTTCCCCTCAAAATTCCCCAAATTTTGGTTTTTTTCCTCAAAATTTTGGGTGTTTTCCTCCAACTTCGGGTGTTTTTTCCCCGAATTTCCCCATTTTAGGTTATTTTTCCCCAAATTTGATGTTTTTCCCCAAAAAAAACACACTCCAGAGTTCAGGGTTGATAATTTATTTATTCCCTCAGTGTTTCTTGCTGGCGGCAGCGACCTGGGGGGGAAGGGAGAGAAAAATGGGTTAAATAATAAATAAAACCTATAAATTAAATTAAATAAAACTAAATTTTAAAAAAATTGGTTAAATAAAAAAATAAAGTAAAAATATAAATGTAAAATAAAATAAAAAAATAAGAGAAAAGTTGGTTAAATTAAAAAATATATATAAATTCAAAGTAAATAAAAATGAGAAAAATTGATTAAAAAATAAAATAAAAATATAAATGTAAAATAAAATAAAAAGATAAGAGAAAAATTGGTTAAATTAAAATATATATAATATCAAAGTAAATAAAAATGAGAAAAATTGGTTAAATGAAAATATAAAATAAAAATATAAAAATAAAATTAAGATAAAACTTGGTTAAATAAAAAATAAAAATAAATATAAATACAAAAGGAGCTAAAAAAAGAGAGAAAAATCGGTTAAATGAAAAAATAAAATATATGAATATAAAATAAAAATAAGAAAAATTGGTTAAATAACAAATATAAAATAAAGTTTAAAAATTGGTTAAATAAAAATAAAAAATATAAAATAATTGTGAAAAAAAAATAAAATATAAGTATAAAAAAAAATTTAAAAATAAGAGAAAATCGTTTCAATAAAAAAATAAAAAATATAAATATGAAATAAAATAAAAACTGGTTAAAACAATTGAAATTTCCCTGAATTTTGAGCCTCACCTGCCCCGCGATGCGATCGAGGTCCCGCTGCCCCTGGGGGGTCAATTTACGGCCCCTGGAGGAGAAAAAAGGGGGAAAAATTGTTAAAATTGGGTCAAAATGGGATTAAAAAGGGATTAAAATGAGATGAAAAATGTTAAAAATGGGATTAAAAGGGGATGAAAATGGTGAAAATTGGGAAATGTCATTCATTGCAACAGCCCAACCCCACCAATTCCCACAGTAAAACCCCCCAAAAATCCCCAAATCCACATTTTTATCCCAAAAAATCCCCTAAATTCTCATTTCTAACTTTAAAAATCCCCAAAATCCTGTTTTTCCCCCCAAAATCCTCATTTTTTACCCCAAAATTTTAATTTTTCACTCCAAAACCAAACCAATTACATTACAATGACCAAATTCCCACACAGTAAAAAAAAAAAAAATCCCAAAATTCCCATTTTTCACTCCAATATTTCTATTTTTAACCCCAAAAAATCCCTAAAATTTTAGTTTTTCACCCCAAATTCTCCGTTTTTTATCCCAAAATCCTCATTTTTCATATCAAAACCAAACCAACCCATCCCAGTCTTTTTCCTTTACCTTGAGCTCCCCCTACTGGACACTGTCTGTCATTACAACAACCAAACCCCACACAGTAAAAACCCTTAAAAACCCAAAAAAACCCCCAAAATTTCCGTTTTTCACCCCAAATCTCACCCGTCCTGGTCTTTCTCCACCACCTTGAGCGCCTCGAGCGCCTGCAGGACCCTCCTGGCCACGGCGCCGGAGCCGCGGCTGAAGTGGCTGGGCCGGACCCCCCGGCGCTGCCGCCCCCCGTAAACCTTGGCCATGGAGCCGACCCCGGCCCCGCCCCGCAGGTACAGGTGTCGGGCTGTGGAGGCTGAGGGGGGAAAAACAGGGGTTTAGGGTGGGTTTTGGGGTGTTTTGGGTGGGTTTTGGGGGGGATTTGGGGGGTCCTGGGGCAGACCTTGGCCATGGAGCCGACCCCGGCCCCGCCCCGCAGGTACAGGTGACGCGCTGTGGAGGCTGAGGGGGAAAACAGGGGTTAAAGGTGGGTTTTGGGGGGTCTTGGAGGGGATATGGGGGGTCCTGGGGGGGTTTTGGGGGGTCTTGGAGGGGGGTTTTGGGGCAGACCTTGGCCATGGAGCCGACCCCGGCCCCGCCCCGCAGGTAAAGGTGACGCGCTGTGGAGGCTGAGGGGGAAAACAGGGGTTAAAGGTGGGTTTGGGGGGGTCTTGGAGGGGATATGGGGGGTCCTGGGGGGGTTTTGGGGGGTCTTGGAGGGGGGTTTTGGGGCAGACCTTGGCCATGGAGCCGACCCCGGCCCCGCCCCGCAGGTAAAGGTGACGCGCTGTGGAGGCTGAGGGGGAAAACAGGGGTTAAAGGTGGGTTTTGGGGGGTCTTGGAGGGGGGGTCCTGGGGCAGACCTTGGCCATGGAGCCGACCCCGGCCCCGCCGGTAAAGGTGTCGGGCTGTGGAGGCTGAGGGGGAAAAATGAGGGGTTAAAGGTGGGTTTTGGGGGCTTTGGGTGGATTTGGGGGGGTTTTGGGGGGTCCTGGGGGGGTTTTGGGGGGTCTTGGAGGGGATATGGGGGGTCCTGGGGGGGTTTTGGGGGGTCCTGGGGCAGACCTTGGCCATGAAGCCGACCCCGGCCCCGCCCCGCAGGTACAGGTGTGGGGCTGTGGAGGCTGAGGGGGGAAAAATGAGGTTTTGGGGGGTCCTGGGTGGATTTTGGGGGGTCTTGGAGGGGGTTTCGGGGGTCTTGGAGGAGGTTTGGGGGGTTTAAGGTGGATTTGCGGGGTCCAAGGTGGATTTTGGGGTGTCAAAGTAGGATTTTGGGGGGTCCAAGGTGGATTTTTTGGAGGTCCAAGGTGGATTTTTTGGAGGTCCAAGGTGGATTTTGAGGAGTCCAGGTTGGATTTTGGGGCGTCCTGGCTCGATTTTTGGGGTGTCAGGAGTTAATTTTGGAGGGTTTAGAGTCGGTTTTGGGCTGTTTTGGGTGGATTTCAGGGAGTCCTGGGTGGATTTTGGGGGGTCCAGGGTGGATTTTTAGAGGGTCAAGAGTAGATTTTGGAGAGTCCAAGGCGGATTTTGGGGTGTTCTGGGTGGATTTTGGGGTGATTTGGGGTGTCAAAGTAGGATTTTGGGGGGGTTTAGAGTGGAATTTTTGGATAGTCCAAGGTGGATTTTAGGGAGTCCAGGGTGATTTTGGGAGTTTAGTGTAAATTTTAGGGGTTTAAAGTGAATTTTGGGGAGTCCAGAGTGGATTTTGGGGTGTCCTGGTTTGATTTTGGGGTGTCCAGGGTGGATTTTGGGCTGTTTTGACGTGTCCAGTGTAAATTTTGAGACTCCAGGATGGATTTTGGATGGTCGAGAGTGAATTTTGGAGGGTCCAGGATGGATTTTGGACTGTTTTGGGTGGATTTTGGGGTGGCAAAGTTGGACTTTTGGATAGTTTTGGGCGGATTTGGGGCTCCAGGATGGATTTTGGGCTTCTTTTGGGTGAATTTTGGGCTTTTTTTGGGCGGAATTTTTGACTTTTTGGGCGGAAATTTTGACTTTTTTGGGTATTTCTTGCCCTCCTCTCCTGATTTTTTGATTTGGGGAGTGTTTTACCTGCCCGAGTGTAAAACCAGTTCTCGTCATACGGCGCCAGTTCCTTGTGTTTGGCCAATTTCACCGTGTCCGCCCATTCAGGCACCTTCAGCTTCCCCGACCTGCAAAAAACGGGATAAAAATGGGGAAAAACTAGAGAAAAACTGGGGAAAAAATGGGAAAAAATTGGGAATAAAACCGGGAAAAAATCTGGGATAAAACCGAGGATAAACCGTGAATAAAATGGGAATAAACCGAGGATAAACCCAAGATAAAACCGGGATAAAACTGGGTTAAAATCGGGGATAAACCGAGATACAACTGGGATAAAAGCGGGAATAAACCGGGGATAAAACCGGGAATAAAATAGGAATAAACCGGGGAAAAACCGGGGTAAAACTGGGGATAAAACCGGGGTAAAACTGGGGATAAACCGGGAATAAAATGGGAATAAACCGTGGATAAAACTGGAGATAAAATAGGAATAAATTGGGAATAAACCGGGGATGAAACCGGGATAAAACCAGGATAAAATGGGAATAAAACCCGGAACAAAACCGGGAATAAAATGGGGATACCGCGAAAAAAAAACCGGGATAAAAAGCGGGAATAAAATGGAAATAACCGGGGATAAAACTGGGATAAAACCGGGATAAACCGGGGATAAAACCAGGAATAAAACCGGGATAAAATGAGAATGAAACCGGGAATAAAATGGGAATAAACCGGGGAATAAAACCGGGAATAACCCTCAGGAAACCCCCTCCCCAACCCCTCCGTTCCCCCCGATCTCCCCCGGGATTTCCCCCCGTTTTCTCCCCGCTTTCCCCTGTTTCATCCCCGGCCTCACTTCTTGAGGAAGGCGGCGAGGGCCCTCACGAACTCCTGCTGGTTCACGTCCTTCACCGTCACTCCGGGCATCTGTTTGAACACACACCGGGGTTATTCCCCCCCGCTTTTCCCTCAGTTTTGCCCTTTTTTGCCGGTTTTTTTGCCCTTTTTTGCCCTTTTTTTGCCGTTTTTTGCCGGTTCCCGCTCCCGCCCTCACCTCGCCGTCGTCGCAGCCGCGCCGGAAGAGGCCGCGCGCGGGGCCGCCCGGGCTAAAGCGGCAGGGGCTGAGATCTCGCGAGGCTCCTCTCGGCCAATCATCGCCGGCGAGATTTAGCACTGGCGAATCAGCGATGAGGGAGGGCGGGGAGTGGGCGGGATGCGTGTCGCTGATTGGTTGGTTCCGGCGGTTCTTTCCCCCCCCTCACTCCGGGAGGCGGGAATGGTGCGGTCCGACTGGCCACGCCCACCGGGCTGAGGGCGCTGCTGATTGGTCGGTGTGGGGTTGTGGCTCCGCCCCCTCGGTAAGTCCTTAAAGGGTCCCCAAAGGGTCCCAGGGTGTCCCAGTGACCCCCAGAGTGTCCCCAGGTGTCACCACGGTGTCGTCAGGGTGTCTTAATGTCCCTATGACACCCCTGGGTGTCCCCAAAATGTCCCCAGGGTGTCCCAGTGTCCCCTGAGGGTCCCAGTGACCCCTGTGATGTCCCTGAGTGTCCCCAAAGTGTCCCAACTGTCCCTATGACACCCCTGGGTGTCCCCAGTGTCCCCAGAGGTGTCCCCAATGTCCCTGCCACCCCCGTGATGTCCCCTCGTGTCCTAGTGTCCCCATGACACCCATGGGTGTCCCCGAAGTGTCCCAATGACCCCAAGAATGTCCCCAGGGTGTCCCCAATGTCCCTATGACACCCATGGGTGTCCCCAAAGTGTCCCAGTGACCCCCCAGGGCGTCCCAGTGTCCCTGTGCCACCTCTGTGGTGTCCCCAAAGTGTCCCCAGGGTGTCCCTATGACACCCATGGGTGTCCCCAGGTGTCCCCAGGGTGTCCCAATGTCCCTTGTGGTGCCTCCAGAATGTCCCAGTGTCCCCTGAAGGTCCCGGTGACCCCCACAGGTGTCCCCAGGGTGTCCCCAATGTGCCTATGACACCCATGGGTGTCCCCGAAGTGTCCCCATGACCCCCACAGGTGTCCCCTGGGTGTCCCAGTGTCCCCTGAAGGTCCCAGTGACCCTCCCGTGGTGTCCCCAGTGTCCCTTTGCCACCCCAGGGTGTCCCCAGAGTGTCCCCAGGATGTCCCACCCCCTGTCCCTTTGTCCCCTCCCTAAAACCTTCTGGGGGCGTCTCCTTTCCAAAGGGGGCGTGTCCCCACACACAAACCCCGCCCCCTTTCCCACCCCAACCAATCCCGTGTGGCGACACAAAGGGGGCGTGTCTCCCCACAAACCCCGCCCCCTTTCCCACCCCAACCAATCCCGTGCGGCGACACAAAGGGGGCGTGTCTCCCCACAAACCCCGCCCCCTTTCCCACCCCAACTAATCCCGTGCGGTGACACAAAGGGGGCGTGTCCCCACACACAAACCCCGCCCCCTTTCCCACTCCAACCAATCACAAATGAAGGGGCGTGGCCTCCAAAGAAAAAATTTTCTCCCATTTGTTAAAAGATTCCCGTGGCCCCTCCCCGGGGGGGGGCGGAGCCACCGCGAAAAGGGGCGTGGCCATGGAATGGTTCAGCGCGCCCCGCCCCCCGCGGGGGGAGAAGGGGGCGTGGCCTCGACGGAGGGGGCGGGGTCAGCGCACGATGACGAGGAGGGGGCAGAGCTTGAGGACGAGGGAGGCGGGGCCTGATTGGCTGACGCTGTCGCAGGGGGCGGGGCGGCGGTGGCGGGGGGCGTGGCCTCGGCGGAGGGGGCGGGGTTTTCGGGGTCGGTGGGCGGGGCCGGGTCGGTGGGCGTGGCCGCCTGCATGATCTTCTGGCGGACCTCGCGGATCTTGAGCTGCAGGCAGAGCTTGGTGGGGAAAATGTCCGAGAAACGCGACTGGAACGCCGCCGTCGCCTGGGCTGGGGACACACGGAGAATTCCGGTCATTTTGGGGAAAATTTGGGATATTTTGGGGTTTTTTTGGGGTAATTTTATGATAATTTTATGGTAATTTTATGGTAATTTTTAGGGTAATTTTATGGTAATTTTTAGGGTAATTTTGGGGTTTTTTTGGGGTAATTTTATGGTCATTTTATGGTAATTTTATGGTGATTTTTAGGGTGATTTTATGGTAATTTTGGGATATTTTTGGGATATTTTTGGGGCAATTTTATGGTAATTTTATGGTGATTTTTAGGGTGACTTTATGATAATTTTTGGGAAAATTTGGGGTAATTTTATGGTAATTTTAATGGTAATTTTAATGGTAATTTTATGGTAATTTTTGGATTTTTAGGGGTATTTTTATGGTAATTTTATGGTAATTTTATAGGCAATTTTATGGTAATTTTATGGTAATTTTGGGATATTTTTGGGGTAATTTTATGGTAATTTTTAGGGTGATTTTATGGTAATTTTGGGATATTTTTGGGGTATTTTTGGGGTAATTTTATGGTCATTTTATGGTAATTTTATGGTGATTTTTAGGGTGACTTTATGATAATTTTTGGGATATTTTTGGGAAAATTTGGGGTAATTTTAGGGTAATTTTAATGGTAATTTTAGGATTTTTAGGGGTATTTTTATGGTAATTTTATGGTAATTTTGGGATATTTTTGGGGTATTTTTGGGGTAATTTTATGGTAACTTTTAGGGTGATTTTATGGTAATTTTGGGATATTTTTGGGGTATTTTTTGGGGTAATTTTATGGTAATTTTATGGTAATTTTTAGGGTAATTTTAGGATAATTTTTGGATAATTTTCGGGATATTTTAGAGGTAATTTAAGGATAATTTTGGGAAATTTTTTTTTGTTATTTTATGATATTTTTTGGGGTATTTTGGAGGTAATTCTGGGGGAAATTTGGGTAATTTTGGAGTAATTTTGGATTAACTTTGTGATAATTTTGTGACAATTTCAGGATATTTTTGGGGATAATTTGCGGATAACTTTGTGATAATTTCAAGATAATTTTGTGATAATTTCAGGACAATTTCAGGATAATTCTGTGATAATTTCAGGACAATTTGGGGATAATTTGAGAACAATTTCAGGATAATTTTGTGACAATTTCAAGATAATTTTCACGATAATTTGGGGATAACTTCATCATAATTTTGAGATAATTTTGTGATAATTTCAGAATAATTCTGTGATAATTTCAGAATAATTCTGTGATAATTTCAGAATAATTCTGTGATAATTTCAGGATAATTTTGTGACAATTTCAGGATAATTTTGGGGATAATTTGGGGATAACTTTGTGATAATTTCAAGATAATTTTGTGATAATTTCAGGATAATTTTGGGGATATTTTGGGGATAATTGTGTGACAATTTCAGGATAATTTTGAGATAATTCTGTGATAATTTCAGGATAATTCTGTGATAATTCTGTGATAATTTCAGGATAATTTTGTGACAATTTCAGGATAATTTTGGGGATAATTTGGGGATAACTTCGTGATAATTTCAAGATAATTTTGTGATAATTTCAGGATAATTTTGAGATAATTCTGTGATAATTTCAGGATAATTTCAGGCCAATTTTGGATAATTTTGTGTCTCACCCGAGGGGAAGAAGCCGTGCTCCTGGAAGAGCTGCATGACCAGGGCGCGGCGCTGGTCCAGCGTCCGGCGCAGCGACGAGAACGGGACCTTGTCGTACTCGAGCTCCCCCAGAACGTCCTCGCCCTCCCCCCCTGGGGGGAAAAATAACACGGGGATGGTCGGTTTGGGGAGGGGGAAAAGGGCACGGAAAGGGAGACAAAAATGGCCCCAAAAATGGGCCCAAAAATGGGGAAAATAGAACTAAAAATGGGCCCAAAAATGGGAGAAATAGGACCAAAAATGGGCCCAAAAATGGGGAAAATACTCCAAAAAATGGTCTCAAAAATGGCCCCAAAAATGGGAAAATTAATCCCAAAAATGGCCCTAAAAATGGCAAAAATAGAACCAAAAATGGCCCCAAAAATGGGAAAAAATAGGACCAAAAATGGCCCCAAAAATGGCCCCAAAAATGGGAAAAAATAGAACCAAAAATGGGCCCAAAAATGGGCCCGAAAATGGGAAAAATAGTCCAAAAAATGGCCCCAAAAATGGCCCCAAAAATGGGGAAAATAGTCCCAAAAATGGCCCCAAAAATGGGAAAAAATAGTCCAAAAAATGGGCCCAAAAATGGGAAAAATAGAACCAAAAATGGCCCCCAAAATGGGGAAAATAATCCCAAAAATGGGCCCAAAAATGGGAAAAATAGGACCAAAAATGGGCCCAAAAATGGGCCCAAAAATGGGAAAAATAGAACCAAAAATGGCACCAAAAAAGGGAAAAAATAGTCCAAAAAATGGTCTCAAAAATGGGAAAAATAGGACCAAGAATGGCTCCAAAAATGGCCCCGAAAATGGGGAAAATAGGATTAAAAATGGCCCCAAAAATGGCCCCGAAAAAGGGAAAAATAGTCCCAAAAATTGGCCTCAAAAATAGTCCAAAAATGGTCCCAAAAATGGGAAAATAGGACCAAAAATGGTCTCCAAAATGGCCCCAAAAATGGCCC